>NW_021703782.1:55755899-55958657 GCF_005190385.1 Monodon monoceros
TATATATATATATATAAAATGGAATACTACTCAGCCATAAAAAAGAACAAAATAATGCCATTTGCAGCAACATGATACAACTAGAGATTATCATACTAAATGAAGTAAGTCAGAAAGAGAAAGACAAATACCATATGATATGACTTATATGTGGAATCTAAAATATGGCACAAATGAACTTATCTACAAAACAGAAACAGACTCACAGACATAGAGAACAGACTTGTGCTTGCCAAGGGGAAGGCGGGTGGGGGAGGGAAGGAGTGGGAGTGTGGGACTGGAAGATATAAACTATTATATATAGTATGGATAAACAACAAGGTCCTACTGTATAGCACAGGGAACTATATTCAATACCCTATGATAAACCATAATGGAAAAAAATTTTTAAAAGAATGTCAGAAAAATCAGTTCAAATATTGGCTGTGGGAATTAAATAGACACTACATATAAAACGCTAGCATAATAATGACATATAGTTAGTACACAACACATTTAGCTTTAGATTCTATACTTGTTTGAATTGAGTTTTACTTATTTGTTTTATTTTGTTTTTGAAAGTCTTGGACCCATGAATGATGGATTGAAAGACAGATCAAATATTTTTCTACAAAAGTCTCATAGATCATGTGTCTCTTGAGCACAGGGACGAGCTCAGTTACCACCTTAACCCCAGTGACCCTCCATGGCCTGGGACTAAATAAATAAGGTACTGGTACTAAATAAGGTACTGGTACTAAATAAATAAGGTACCTGGTACTAAATAAATAAGTTGCACTTGTCATATCCTCTTCACTTTTATTTCCCTTTTTGCATAACAGATGCAGACTTATGGGTAGGCAACATAGGCAACCTTAGGTAGAATTCAGCAATTCTCTTCATTCCCAAAAGATAATCTGCTTCACTAGACCTCGGTAAAATAATGGACGTTTTCCTTGAGATCCAGCTGAGGGGCAGCAAACAGATTTATATTACATAGAATGCATTTTCTGTTGTGGGCAGGATGTACTTCATTATAAATATGCTCTATATCTAGTGAGCTTGCATGTGTGTGTGCACCTGTGTGCTTGTGTACATGCACATGTGTTGGAGAAGATGCCTTATTACGTTTCTCACACTTACACTGACATTCATTTATCAAACATTTTAATCTGTTATGCTTTAACTAGTAAGTGAGGATAATGTACTCAATTCCAGATATTGAATCAAAAAGATTATAAATTGAAATTTATAAAAGAATGTTTTGGGTAGCAACAAAATAACACTGGTTCTGGGAAAGGAATATAGAAAGATTTTGACACACCATTTCTCATTAGATTCAGACATAGAAGCATTAGAGGTATTTATTTTGATGATTTTTAAAAATTCCTTCATCCACATTGTCAGTTCTTTATTTTCTTGCATTTCTCTTTTTAATCATCTGTGTATTCCTCTCCGATCCTGTGGCCAATTCCCCGATCTCATTTCTTATTTTCCTCCTACGTTCACTTCCTCCACTTGCTAACCTGATTTATCTTCCTTGCCTGGTTTCAGTTTCTAACCTTTTCCTTTATTTTCCTCTGACTTCCACTTATCCCCCAGCTAATCTTTTGACCTTTTTGTAATCTCTTTTTCTTTCCACATTATCTTGTTTTCAGAGTTGTCCTTATCTGCTTAGCTCACGGTCAAGTTCAGGGGGAACATTCAGTCTGAAAAGTCTTTAGCCTATAAATGGATTACCAGTTGTCTCAAAAGGCTTGGCTCACCCAGATACCTAGAAAAAGGCCCTTCTGTTTCTAAGGCCTTTCCAGAATAGATGGAGCCTCTACACTCTCTTCTCTGCTCTTTCCCACTTTCCCACCTGCTCACTGTTTTGAAATCTTCAGGCAGAATTTCTAAGTAAAAGAAAGCACATTGTTTAACTCAGGTTTTACCCAATCATTTGTTGTTTTCTCTCCATTTCCCCTCTATCCTCTGTCTTAGGGCTTTTAAAGAGCAAGGGGCAATTTGGCAGGGCACTGCTTGCGTCTTTCAGATTTAAATTGATACTCTAAAAAGCCTGGCCACCTCCAAGGCAAATGTTTCCCAAGTTTCAATTTAGGTTTCATTAGGAACCCAGCAGCCCTGTGCCAGTCTGCCTGCCCGTTTAAACAAGGCCTCTCTCAGGGGATTATGCAGTTGCAAGCTGAAACATCTATATGCAGATGAGCCCTTCTGTATTTGCTATCAGCTACCACAGAAATTTTCCATTCCTTAAAAGCTATTTTTAAAAAGCAAACAGAAAAGAAAGAAAGAAAATCTCTTTAGCATAGACAGAAACCCTGAAGAAGAGTGGAAGACTGACTCCCATCCTACACATTTCCACTCTCTCTCCACCTACTCCTTCAAACAGCTGCAGGAGACAGAGAATTCCTGCCCTCCCTTATCCCTCACCAGGGAAAATAGACATATCCTAAGGCAAGGTTATATTACAATTCTAAGTTATCTAAAATAAGTAACTGGTGCACAAAAGGAGTAGAGAAATTTTTTTTGAAGTGAAAACAGAAGGAAGATCCAAATGGGTCTAAAGGTTTTGAATAAAATAAATTTTGATATGCTTAAAAACTGCAGAATTAACTCTAGTTATTTGCATGAATAAAGGGGAATGGCATTGTGGATGTTATGACTTATATATCATATAAACTTAAAGTATTTTTTTTGGAAAGCAAGGTATATTTGTGCTGTTAAAAAGAAACAGCAGGCCCAAAGTGGAGTCACCTATGCTAAGCCCCACCAAGATTTAATATTTAACCTAACTGCAGTTTCAGCCTCTCTCAGGAGTGGAATTTTAAACCAATCAGTCTGGAATTTCCTGATAAACACTGGTGAGGTAATCTGCCTTAAGACCCCTGGTCTTCCCTTAAAAGAAGGTAACCTGAAATAATCAACTCTCTTAACTTTCTTGTCCCACCTTCTTTCTGCCTATAAAAAAACTCCCCTTTTGTACAACTCCTTGGAACACCTTTCAGATGCTGCCCAATTCATGAACGGTTGAAAAAAATCAATTACATCTTCAAATTTACACAACTGAAATTTGTGTTTTAACAGCTTTGGCGGCAGTAGTGGGATCTAAAGTGAACTTCTGATGGCATTCAGGGACAAGGAGAAATACAGGGGTGGTACCCCATGAACCCTCAGTTCACTTCACTGTCTTTCTTGCTGTTTCCGAGGGCCATAAGTTCTTCTTGGTTATGAGCCCCATTCTATTTGCATCTAGCCCCCCATCTAATTGGCTTTTCTTTACAGGACAGGGCAGCTTGAGCTAGTAGACAGTTCTGCCCGAAGCCTAACTGAGCTGGTGGATGGTTCTGCCTGGAGCCAAGCCCTTAGCTTTTCACACAGCAACTCCTGGATTTTTGAGTGGAAAACCCCAGCCCTGGATTCTGTTTCCAGATTTCACATTGGAAAACTGCTGGTGGTGGCTATAATTCCTCATTTGTTGAGGTCTGTTGATTCAATCCTTTTTCCCAGTTCAAAGTTCCATAGGAATTGTTGGTGGTTACCAGCTGGGATCAGACCGGATTCAAGTTAAAAACCAGACAGCGTTTGAGGTTGGTCTGGGTTCAGCTTGACTTGGACCATGTCCAGGCTATAGCTAATGGGGAGCTCAGAAGTCAAAAGCCACGAAAATTAGTGGGCACAGGTAGGACATTTAAAGGCTGTTAGAACTCCTGCTGTCTCAAGAAGAAACCCAAATAGGATAAATTGTTCATGGTTGTTAGGGAACTCTTGACCAAAACCACCCGCCTTGGCCAGGCACTATGATAACCACTTGCATGAGCTGTCTTGCAACAAGAGGTCCCAATAAGGAACACGGTGCTGTCACTGAAAACTAACTGGGAGAATTCAGGAGGGGCCAAAAGGAGGGAGGAGATGTCAATCCATAAATTCTACCAACCTAAAAAAACAAATAACATACAAGGGAACTCCCATATGGTTAACAGTTGATTTCTCGGCAGAAAATCTACAAGCCAGAAGAGAGTGGCATGATATACTTAAAGTGATGAAAGGGAAGAACCTACAACCAAGTTTACTCTACCCGGCAAGAATCTCATTCAGATTCGATGGAGAAATCAAAAGCTTTACAGACAAGCAAAAGCTAACAGAATTCAGCACCACCAAACCAGCTCTACAACAAATGCTAAAGGAACTTCTCTAAGTGGGAAACACAAGAGAGGAAAAGGACCTAGAAAAACAAACCTAAAACAATTGAGAAAATGGTAATAGGAACACGCATATCAATAATTACCTTAAATGTGAATGGACTAAATGCTTCAACTAAAAGACAGGCTTGCTGAATGGATACAAAAACAAGACCCATATATATGCTGTCTACAAGAGACCCATGTCTGACTGAGGGACACATACAGACTGAAAGTGAGGGGATGAAAAAAGATATTCCATGTAAATGGAAATCAAAAGAAAGCTGCAGTACTAATACTCATATAAAATAGATAAAACAGACTTTAAAATAAAGAATGTTATAAGAGACAAGGAAGGACACTACATAATGATCAAGGGATCAATCCAAGAAAAAGATATAACAGTTATAATTATATATGCACCCAACATAGGAGCACGTCAATACATAAGGCAACTGCTACCAGCTATAAAAGAGGAAATCAACAGTAACACAATAATAGTAGGGGACTTTAACACCTCAGTTACACCAATGGAAAGCTCATCCAGACAGAAAATTAATAAGGAAACACAAGCTTTAAATGAAACAATAGACCAGAGAGATCTAATTGATATAGGACATTGCATGTGAAAACAGCAGATTACACTTTCTTCTCAGGCGCATATGGAACATTCTCCGTGATAGATTACATCATGGGTCACAAGTCAAGCCTCGGTAAATTTAAGAAGACTGAAATCATATCAAGCATATTTTCTGACCACAACACTGAGATTAGAAATCAATTACAGGGGAAAAAAAATATAAAAACACAAACACAAGGAGGCTAAACAATATGTTACTAAATAACCAAGAGATCACTGAAGAAATCAAAGAGGAAATCAAAAACTACCTAGAGACAAATGACAACCAAAACAGGATGATCCAAAACCTATGGGAGGCAGCAAGAGCAGTTCTAAGAGGGAAGTTTAAAGCAATACAATCCTACCTCAAGAAACAAGAAAAATCTCAAATAAACAATCTAACCTTACACCTAAAGGAACCAGAGAAAGAAGAACAAACAAAACCTAAAGTTTGTAGAAGGAAAGAAATCATAAAGATCAGAGCAGATATAAATGAAATAGAAACAAAGAAAACAATGGCAAAGATCAATAAAACTAAAAGCTGGTTCTTTGAGAAGATAAACAAAATTGATAAACAATTAGCCAGACTCATCAAGAAAAAGAGGGAGAGGACTCAAATCAATAAAATTGGAAATGAAAAAGAAGAAGTTACAATGGACACCAAAGAAATACAAAGCATCATAAGAGACTACTACAAGGAACTCTATGCCAATAAAATGGACAACCTGGAACAAATGGACAAATTCTTAGAAAGGTATAACCTTCCAAGACAGAACGAGGAAGAAACAGGAAATACAAACAGACCAATCACAAGTAATGAAATTGAAACTGTGATTAAAAATTTTCCAACAAACAAAAGTCCAGGACCAGATGGCTTCACAGGTGAATTCTACCAAACATTTAGAGAAGAGCTAACACCCATCCTTCTCAAACTCGTCCAAAAAATTGCAGAGGAAGGAACACTCCCAAACTTGTTCTACGTGGCCACCATCAACCTGATACCGAAACCAGACAAAGACACTACAAAAAAAGAAAATTACAGACCAATATCACTGATAAATACAGACACAAAAATCCTCAACAAAATACTAGCAAACAGATTCCAACAACTCATTAAAAGGATTATCCACCATGGTCAAGTGGGATTTATCCCAGGGATGCAAGGATTCTTCAATATACGCAAATCAAGCAATGTGATACACCATATTAACAAATTGAAGAATGAAAACCCTATGATCATCTCAATAGATGCAGGAAAAGTTTTTGACAAAATTCAACACCCATTTACAATAAAAACTCTCTAGAACGTGGGCATAGAGTGAACCTAGCACAACATAATAAAGGCCATATACGACAAACCCACAGCAAACTTCATTCTCAATGGTGAAAAACTGAAAGCACTTTCTCTAAGATCAGGAACAAGACAAGGATGCCCACTCTTGCCAGCATTATTCAACATAGTTTTGGAAGTCTTAGCCACGTCAATCAGAGAAGGAAAAGAAATAAAAGGAATACTAATTGGAAAAGAAGTAACACTGTCACTGTTTGAAGATGACATGATACTATACATAGAGAATCCTAAAGATGCCACCAGAAAACCAGAAGACCTAATCAATGAATCTGGTAAAGTTGCAGGATACACAATTAATGCACAGAAATCTCTTGCATTCCTGTACACTAACAATGAAAGATCAGAAAGAGAAATTAAGGAAACAATCCCATTCACCATTGCAACAAAAAGAATAAAATACCTAGGTATAAACTACCTAAGGAGGTAAAAAACCTGTACTCAGAAAACTATAAGACAGTGATGAAAGAAATTAAAGACAATACAAACAGATGGAGAGATATACCATGTTCTTGTACTGGAAGAATCCATATTGTGAAAATGACTATACTACCCAAAGCAATCTACAGATTTAATGCAATCCCTATCAAATCACCAATGGCATTTTTTAGAGGACTAGAACAAAAAACCTTAAAATTTGTATGGAGACATAAAAGACCCTGAATAGCCAAAGCAATCATGAGGGGAAAAAAAAAAGGAGCTGGAGGAATCAGACTCCGTGACTTCCGACTATATTACAAAGCTACAGTAATCAAGACAATATGGTACTGTCACAAAAACAGAAATATAGACCAACAGAACAGGATAGAAAGCCCAGAAATAAACCCATGCACCTATGGTCAACTAATCTATGAAATAGGAGGCAAGGATATACATGGAGAAATGACAGTCTCTTCAATAAATGATGCTGGGAAAACTGGACAGCTACATGTAAAAGACTGAAATTAGAACACTCCCTAACACCATACCCAAAAATAAACTCAAAATGGATTAGAGATCTAAATGTAAGGCCAGACACTATAAAACTCTTAGAGGAAAACATAGGAAGAACACTCTTTGACATAAATCACAGCAAGATCTTTTTTGATCCTCCTCCTACAGTAATGGAAATAAAAACAAAAATAAACAAATGGGACCTAATGAAGCTTAAAAGCTTTTGCAAAGCAAAGGAAATTACAAACAAGACAAAAAGACAACTCTCAGAATGGGAGAAAATATTTGTAAATGAATCAACAGACAAAGGATTAATCTCCAAAATATATAAACAGCTCATGTAGCTCAATATTAAAAAAACAAACAACCAAATCCAGAAATGGGCAGAAGACCCAAATAGACATTTCTCCAAAGAACACATACAGATGGCCAAGAAGTATATGAAAAGCTGCTCAACATCACTAATTATTAGAGAAATGCAAATCAAAACTACAGTGAGGTATCACCTCACACCAGTTAGAATGGTCATCATCAGAAAATCTACAAACAACAAATGCTGGACAGGGTGTGGAGACAAGGGAACCCTCTTGCACTGTTAGTGGGAATGTAAATTGATAGAGCCACTATAGAGAACAGCATGGAGGTTCCTTACAAAACTAAAAATAGAATTAGCATATGACCCAGCAATCCCACTACTGGGCATATACCCAGAGAAAACCATAATTCAAAAAGACACATGCATCCCAGTGTTCATTGCAGCACTATTTATAATAGCCAGGTCATGGAAGCAACCTAAATGCCCATCGACAGATGAATGGATAAAGAAGTTGTGGTACATATATACAATGGAATATCACTCAGCCCTAAAAAAGGAACAAAACTGGGTCATTTGTAGAGACGTGGCTGGACCTAGAGACTGTCACTCAGAGTGAAGTAAGTCAGAAAGAGAAAAACAAATATCGTATATTAATGCATATATGTGGAATCTAGAAAAATGGTACAGATGAACAAGTTTGCAAGGCAGAAATTGAGACACAGATGTAGAGAAAAGAAAGTTATGTATGCCAAGGGGGGAAAGTGGAGGGGGCGGGCAGGGGTGGTGGTGGGATGAATTGGGAGACTGGGATTGAGATATATACACTAATATGTATAAAATAGATCAGTAATAAGAACTTGCTGTATAAAAAAATAATAAAATTCAAAAAAATAAAGTATAAACTTCAGGGAGATAATTCTTAACAGGAGAATGAAAAAGGAAAGGTCATTTGAATTAAGATGAATGAAAAAAATCATGTCTCTTCTCCACAAATATTTTTAGAAAAATCTTTAGCCTCTAAGCAATGAACTTAACTTATTCCACTGATATTTTATAACTAGTGCATTTTATATTCTCATACCTGTCTTGTGTCTACAATTTTAAAACGAAGCTATGAGGTTGCTATTTGCATCTGTATGTTCATGTATGTTTATATGTGTATGTTGTAGGTGTGTGATTAATTTCTACCCTCAGATGGCATTGCTTAAATTAATTTGTAAAAGAGCTCTATTCAATTGGCTTAGAAAGAAACCAAGAACTGGTATAAATTAAGGGCTGAGTATTCTAAAATCTCTCAGAAATGTAATTGAAACTAACCTAAATGTTTTTCAGGTTCACATGATCAAGGAAAATATTTGATATTAAAGCTAGTTTAAATTCATTGGCTTAGTTAAAACAGACATGTCTTTTGAGTTGCCAACACTGAATATAATGCAGACAAACAACTTTTATTCTACCTGGTTTTACTAGTAAAATTCATATTATCTCTGTTGCAAAATCTGTCAGCAAAAAAATAAATTAGAATGATGCCTGATTTTTTCTAATATCTTATGAAGTTTTCATGGGTAATCTAAACACAATTGTTGGGAGTAAGTGATTTTAGATAGATGAAAATGTTATAGAGTTTATAGGTAAAATAATTATATTTTATGTTATGTGTGTAAGAAATAGCTTTCAAAATCTTTCAGGTAACTTGAAACTTTAGAGTTTTGCTAAGCTAAGCTAAGCTAAATAATGGAAATACATTGAAAATCTAGGTCATTTCCAAATAAGATGACATAGTGAAACATTAATTACTAAACATAGGTTTATCTACTTTTGGCTTCTTATTACAAAGAAATGAAAGACATTTGGGACCTATTAGTAAACTTACCTAGCGCTTTATTGGAAGACTGTACTATGAAGAAACATATTTTCAGAAATTATGAAATGTATTCACAAATTTGCAAATCTAAAGAATGCTGGTATAACAGACACAATTCACAATTGTTCACTTATGTTACACTAGAAATTAAGGTTTTAAGGGTTAAGAATTCTAATTAATATATGTAATTAAAATTACTAAAAATAAAAAGGGAAGCAATTCCATATGCAAGGAAAATAGGATGTGAGTTTTGGCTATAAAAAGGTATAAGATGTGAAACTGCATTTTTTTCAGGGAAAAGAAAATAAATTTGTCCCAAGGTAAAAAACTGGTTATTTCAAAATGGGAGAGAAGGAAAGACAAATTAAGTAGGAAGTTGGGAAGAGAGAAAGACAGGGAAAATTCACCTTGTGTAATCAAGCTGGCTTAGAATGAATTGATATTATAGAAGTGTTTCAAGTAAGCTTTAATATCTGTAATGTACTTATATAAAACTAAAATTTTCTTTCATCTGCTAAAAGAACAAAGTTTTTCTGTAGCATTGGTCTGCTCTTGATAATAAGCTATTATAAAAGGTTTCTCTTTCCCTTTTAAGTAATATCTCCCTAGAAAGCAAAGGTTTTGTGTTTTACAAAATAATTTCATGTGCTTTGATTGGTTTTCCTCACAATTATGTAACCTTTAGTATTTGCCTTAGAAATATTTTATTGTCATTTCGGTCAAATAGATAAGCACTATTTTATAATTATTTGTGATTCTATTTGTCAAGTGTTTGTTTTAACCTTTTGATAATATTGACAAGCTTCCCAAAATCAAATTCTAAATGAAGTCTTTTTGACCTGAAACTAACTTTGGGATTTTCCAGAGGGTCCCTGGAAAACCTCAAAAGATTTGTTCTTTCTCTTCATAAAAAGAGAGATGTTAAACTAACTAGGCTTATTTAAAATATTAAATTACATGGAAAGCATCGTCAAGTAAAAAGTAATACTGGGCTTCCCTGGTGGCGCAGTGGTTGAGAGTCTGCCTGCCGATGCAGGGGACACGGGTTTGTGCCCCAGTCCGGGAAGATCCCACATGCCGCAGAGCGTCTGGGCCCGTGAGCCATGGCCGCTGAGCCTGCGCGTCCGGAGCCTGTGCTCCGCAACGGGAGAGGCCACAACAGTGAGAGGCCCACGTACCGCCAAAAAAAAAAAAGTAATACTAAGCCTTCTAAAAGCTCTATTTGTATACGTATATGTTATAAGTGTTCCTGAAGTTCCTAAAGTCTGATATGGCCTGGTATGATGTTATCATCATAATTTCAGTTATCATTTAAAAATATTGTGCATCATAGAAATAACCAAATTTTCCTGTCAATTTCATTATAATGAACTCTCACCAGCTCTTTAACAATGGGCATTTTTAAAAGTCTTTTTGTCATTTACAAACAGTTATTGTTTTACTCGGATGCTTTTGCAAGAGTGTTCTGAGAAAAGTGCTTCATTTTCAAGGAGATTCAAGGAAAAAGTTTTTAAAAGTACAGGTTTCTGATCGTAAAACTGAACTGGATAAGAATTTCCAGAACTAATGGAAAAGCTGGATTCAAACAGAACAAGAATTAATAACAAGGACTGAATAAAGTGAGGAGGATGATTATAATTTTTATGACTTTCTGTCTGAAACATTGCTGGTTGTTTAATGTTGTTTTTCCAGGTTTAAAGAGACCTTTTCTCTTAAGCTATCTATGATTTATATCAATTTGGTAAAGTATACCAAACAAAGATATAAACAAAGATGAAAACATTTGGTTTTTTCTCCCTACTTAATCCCTCCAAAATTGGGGAACTCTTGAATATTTTTTTCATGGCAATATAGTTAGTTATTTGTATAAATTCAGTAAAAATTTACTCTCCTTGTGATATGACACAACTGGAAACATTGGTTATATTACCAAAGCTTTGACTGGAATGTTATACTTGAGAGAGATATGAATAGACTCAGGTATGACCAGTTTTGAGGAACTAAGATTGACTTTAAGAAGCCAATAAAGCCCCTTGAAAAAAACTGACCTGGTACCTTGCTTATAATGTTCCTGCAAAGCAATCTTATAAAGGGCTTATATAGTCAATCACTATTCTTACTATTCTTGCTGCACTTATGTAAATAATCAGGCCAAGTTTTAATGCAAACAAATTAGTTTTACTGTGGTCACCTTTGGAAAAGAGTATGGTTAACTGTAGAGAGAAAAATTGTGTTTTCACCTTTGCATATATTAGATTCTAGTCCTGTTAATTGCCTTTGAGATTTTGTTATAAACCTGTAAACTGGACTAAATCTTAAATTCTAGTTTTCTCAAATATCTGACTCTCCAAACTAACATTTCCAATTTTATTCCAGCCTTTTGATTTGCAATAACTGAGAACAAAGACTTCCCTTGAATCTCCTTGGATGGGACTACAAGGTCCTCCTCACTGCCCAGGTGGCAGCCAGACCTCAGATTTAAACCTTGGGCCCATATCTCCCAATGAAGAAGGAAACTGCACACAAGCTGAAGATCTCAAAATCAAACTGACAAGGAAGAGAAGTAGCTGACATAGATGTAGACTGCTTCCACCCAAGATGCCAGATCAAGACTTCTTACTTTAATCATAAAAACATTTTTTCTTATTCTTTTCTTTACTCTGACATTGGCCTAGGAAGATAATGCCATTACCCATACATCACAGGCCACCGCTAAGGGGGGATAAACTCTGGAACTTAGAACAACTTCTTATTTCAGGCTAGGAAAAAACCTAACTGACTCCTGGCTTGAAGAGGCCAATGTAACAATCCCTGTAAATGAATTCATTAACAGTTACAACTTTATGGCAGTGGTTTGTGCCCTGAGAGGATTTATCTTTGTTTGTGGTGGTTATCATTGTCCTCGAGCCTATGAAGCCTAGATGGCTGGCACATAACTGGGCAATGCCTCTTAGGTTATCTAACTGTGCCCCTAACTATCTACAAACAAACTGAAACGTGTCATTGGTCAACTTCCCTGAATTTTCATGGATGAGTTAGATAGGACCTACCAGGAGGCATTCAGGATTAAGGATTCACTTTACTTAGCAGGGCTCTACTTCCCTGGATAGAAGTGAGTACAAATGAGGCTATGATCAGGAACCTCTCCCCAGTTCTTGAAAGTATTGCAGAATCTGCCCAACAAAAATTCTTAGACCCTCTGTCCAAAGTTTTTCTTGATAACAGGATTATTGTTTAGCTGGGCAAAGAGGTATCTGTGCTGTGGCCAACACTGCCTGCTATATCTGGATTAATACTTTTCGTGAAGTTGAATCTCAGTTACAGAAGATCACTGAACAAGCCACTTAGCTTAAAAGAGTGACTCCTTCAAAGGAGTCCTTCTTTGGTTGGTTTGATTCTTGGGGATCATGACTCTGAAGTGCACTCCAAACATTGGAATTATCCTGCTTTATAGTTATCATGATAATCCCCCTGGTGCATTGCATTCTCTCAAAAGCTTTAAATGCATGTTCGCAGCCACTAATCAGCAAGCAAAAGACCTCCCTAAGACTGAAATGTCAGACAAGGAACGAAGAGAATGACCAACAAAAATATTTTGAGCCTTAAGTCGTGACCTGTGAATACCACACAGATTCAGCAACAAACAAACAAACAAACACCCAGGATCAATAAAAGCTGCAAGAACTAGCATGGTAGCCGAGAGTGGAGTAAACGCCTTAAATTTTGATCCCTCTCTCTCAGTTAGGCTTAGAGCTTGATTTGATCAAAAGGGGGAACTGTTAAAAAGAAACAACATTCACTTTGCTGTACAGCAGAAACTAACACATTGTAAAGCAACTATATTCCAATAAAAACAATAAGTAAAATAAAAGTACAGTATAGAAACAGAAAAAAAAAACACAAAAAACTGGCCCCACATTGAGTCACTTATGCTAAGCTCCACCAAGATTTAATACCTAACCTAACTGCAGTTTCTGCTTCTCCAAGGAATGGAATTTTAAACCAATCAGTCTGGAACCTCCTGACCAACACTATTGAGGCAGTCTGCCTAAGACCACTTCCCTTCCCCCTAAAAAAAGGTAGTCTTGCCTGAAACAATCTACTCTTTAACTTCTTTGTCCCACACTCTTCCTGCCTATAAAATCCTTTCATTTTGCAAAACTCCAAGGAGTCCCTTTCTACTTCTTGATGAGATGCTGCCCGATTCATAAATCACTGAATAAAGCGAATTAGAACTTCAGATTTATTCAGCTGAATTCTGTTTTTTAACAGTTCTAAAGTGGAATATTGTAAGTACCATTCAAACGTGGCTATTGGTCCTTGAGCAGGTCTTCTGGGCATCAATTTCTTCATTTGTAAATGAGGGGCTGAGCTAGATAGATCAGTGGTTCTTAAATTATTCGAAGACTCCTCACTACTTTAACTTTGTATCTGAAAGCAATTTCAAACTTAAAGAAAATTTGCAACACTGATGTGAAAAACACTCATTATCCTTCACCTATAGTCACCTATTGTTAACATTTTATCCCATCTGCTTTATCATTGCTGCTCTCTCCCTCTCTCTCTCTCTCTCTGTATAGATAGACAGATAGATATCTATCTATTGTATATATAGATACTGATATAGAGGTATCTAGATATATAAATCTAGACACACTAACACAGATCACATGCACATACATGTGAATGTACATATACATATATGTATGTATATCCATTCACTATTATCTGAAATCCAAATTGAACTGAGTTACCCATAATTTATCTGGCAACCTTAGAGGGAAGAAAAAAAAAAAACAAAGGGTACAATAATAAGCAAGTTATCAGGGTGGATAATAGGTTGCAAATCTTGCTATTTGAAGGGGCCCTTCTGAGAAACCATATAGAATACACCTCAGAACTGAGCTACAGCAGTACAGAGAGCCTAGGGCATTATCCTTGGACTGCCATTCTACCTCTGTTGAAGAATGTCCCTAGGGCTGCATTAACTCCTTGTCACTTTTGTGCTGCTCTAGCTTGTGGCTGAGCAAACTCCCAAGCATGAAAGAAGCTGTCAAGCAGAGAAGCAGGCATTTAAAGTAGGAAGCTATCCATGGTATACCTGAAACTGTCCACCATGGGTACAGGTAACATTCAGAGGTGAGCTCTGGGGACACGGGATAGGGCATCAAAAGATCCAACTAGAGTTTCTCTTTACTCGCTCCTTTGCTTTGCTTCTATGCTCACAAAGCAACCTTGTGATCATCACACTGTTTCTTAATGTTACAGAGAAAGTGTAGTACAGTCCTGAGGCCTCCAGCCCTGTCACTGATTGCTGCAGTGCATAGAAATCAACAGATATTCTGGTCTTTTACACTGGCTGTGGGAGCTAAGTCAACATATCTGCTCCTGAGATCTATACTCACTTCTGGCAAGCTGATAATTTATATTTCTGAGTCAGTAAGGCTGTGGAACAGGCCTCCAGACAGTGCCAAGATGCTAGTACATAGAACAGTACCCTCTAATGCCTCCTTAGAGGTACCTGGTCTCCTTCTCACAGCCCTACATCCTTGAAACAAGGTTTCAGTAGTTGTGAGTCACTTTTCCTCTATTTTGAATTTTTACTACCTTCATTTTCCAGATGGGCAAATTGAGTTTGGATACTCTTCTCCAAAAGCCCATTTTCTGTGAATTATTATGTAAAGGCTTTAGCTTTAAACCTCAAATCATTCTTAGCTTAATTAAAAGTACCAGGTTATTATCTATTCCCTCATATCTACAATGTGGGATCTTAGATTCAGCTTGAGGAAGCTCATATTTCTCAGTGGAGTTTGATTAGTAGCAGAGAAAGCATGAGGCATCTCTCTTTCTTCCTGGCCTGCGTCTAACCCTGGGAAGTACTCTGGGTTATGGTGTGAAATCAAAACGTTGAGTGTTCTTCCTGGAATGGATAACTCAGAAACTGATAGAAAGCATCGGCTTTAATATATAAATATATTTAAATTATATTAAAAAAAAATCTCAATTAGAATATGGGTCAGCCTGGGTTCTTCAGGAAGCAGACCTGATTTTTCTGTTTACCTTACCCTGCTTCCTTCACTCCATTGTAGGTTTTACCCAAAAGTACTCCCATCATAAATCACTTGACAAAAATCTCTGCCTCAGGCTCTGCTTCCACAAGTCTGACCTAAGCTAGACTTTGCAACGAGTGAGCCTGAGAGGCTAAAGAATTTATTCTTTAATTCTGCATCAGTCCCCCCTTATGAATTGCCTTTACCAAACTTCACATATTTCAGATAGAGGAGAAAAAAGACATTCAACTTTTTCTCTCATTACTCATTAAGTCATATCATTGGGCTTATAAATGAGTTACATTAGTATCTGCTTTAGCCTAGTAATGAGTTTGTAATGCTAAATTATAAATTCAGCCTCTCTTCTTGCTCTTCCTCTGTCTGTATAAACTTTACCCAATTACTTCAAGTAACAATAAACATGTAACTATCCATCAGAGAGAAGAGCTCACAGGCAGAGCTACTGAATGTTGTATTATTTCATTCAAGATATGGTTAGAATTTACTTGGACTAGACTAAATGAACTCATTTCCAATAAGGTTTAGTTTGTCTCTGAATGAATCAGTGTCATAGAAATACTGCTGCACACATACTGTCCATATACACATTGTTGTCCTTTGCCTTGAGAGATGGAATTACATGGAACAAAAGGAAATCTTGCAGAGCCCTACTATTTCCATGTGATCTAACACAATCACTGCTCTCCATTAATTATAGCTATCTGAGAAAATTGACCTTTATGCCCATTAGGTTGGTCTTCAAACAAGCAAATATGCCAGCCTTGAAAAATTACATACCCCAAAGCTGCTGGACATTTGTTCCTTATTGAATTTCTTTGTCTCTGTCTCTGTTTGCAACAAAAGTAAGACTTGCTAGAGAAAACATTTCTGCCTAAAATTATATAATTTGGCTACTAGTGATTTACATTAGATTTCCTTCTGTAATCAACAGTTCTATAGAGAAGGGGAGAACATTCTCCCCTTTGGTGTCCAGAATTAATGATATCATAATCTTTCCCATACTTGGTGACTGTGATTTTCAGTTCATAGTAAGTCTTAAAAAACTAATGTTTCTATTTGCTTCCACTGAACAAGTGGGAAGGAGGGGTAAAGGATGTAACAACTGAGAAAAATCCCTCTACTCTTTTAAACTGTAGGAAAAGAAAGTCTTCAATGGATTCTTTCCTTTTTTTTTTTTTTTTGGCCTGCTTATTTTGATAGTTCATCTGCTGAAAAATTTTAACCCCACATTAGAGTGAAGATGGTTCACCATTATTCTCAGACCTCCCAGCTCCCAATGATCCATTACTAACATCCAATTAAGGCTAAGAGTGATAGTGATGTCAATGAATTGTATGTGCCTGACATTTGACCAAGGCAAAGGTATCCTATTTGAGCTCGTCATTCCACAGGAACAAAAGTGCATGACTTTTCTGGCCAACTTTCTTATTTTATAAAAAGAATATTGCTTTTTTCTATATTGTAAGTATCCTCCAATACATATTACATAAAATGGAATTTCATTAAAAAGCTATCCTTTGGCTGGCTTTAAAGTCAATCATATGTGCATGAATGGCACATATATGTGTATCTGTGTTAATTTTTCTTTTGTTTTTTTAGTTGAATTAATGCATTTTATTTGAATAGCTAACAAATATATATGATCAAAAGTCATTTTAAAAGTTCAAATGGAAGTAATCTAAATGTCCATCAACAGATGAATGGAGGGGCTTCCCTCATGGTGCAGCAGTTAAGAATCTGCTTGCCAATGCAGGGGACACAGGTTCAAGCCCTGGTCCGGGAAGATCCCACATGCCACAGAGCAACTAAGCCCATGCACCACAACTACTGAGCCTGTGTTCTAGAGTCCGCAAGCCACAACTACCGAGCCCGCACACTACAACTACTGAAGCCCGCGTGCCTAGAGCCCATGCTCCGCAACAAAAGAAGCCACCGCAGTGAGAAGCCTGCACACTGCAACGAAGAGTAGCCCCCGGCTCGCCACAACTAAAGAAAACCCACCCAGCAATGAAGACCCAACATAGCCAAAAATAAATAAATAAATAAATAAAAATAAAAAATTGAGAACTAAGAACTATTTGACAAAAAAAAAGAAAAAACAGATGAATGGATAAGGAAGATATGGTTATACACAATGGAATACTACTCAGTCATAAAAAAGAATGTAATTTTGCCATTTGCAGCAACATGGATGGACTTGCAGGGTATTATGCTAGGTGAAACAAGTCAGAGAAATACAAATACTATATATTGTCACTTATATGTGGAATCTAAAAAATAAAACTACTGAATAAAACAAAACAGAGATAGACTCACAGATAGAACAAACTAGTGGTTACCAGTTGGGGGGGTACAAAACAGGGGTAGGGGATAAAGAGGTGAAAGCTATTATATATAAAATAAATAAGCTACAAGGTGATATTGTACAGCATTGGAAATATAGCCAATATTTTATAACTACAAATGGAGTATAATCTTTAAAAAGTGTGAATCACTGGGCTTCCCTGGTGGCACAGTGGTTGAGAGTCCACCTGCCGATGCAGGGGACACGGGTTTGTGCCCCGGTCTGGGAAAATCCCACATACCGTGGAGCGGCTGGGCCTGTGAGCCATGGCCGCTGAGTCTGCGCGTCCAGAGCCTGTGCTCCGCAACGGGAGAGGCCACAACAGTGAGAGGCCCGCATACCGCAAAAAAAAAAAAAAAAGTGTGAATCACTATGTTGTACACCTGAAACTTATAATATTGTAAATCAACTATACTTCAGTATAAATTAATTAATTAACTAAAGTTCACATGGGTATACAATGAAAAAGTAACCCCCCTCCCACCCCTGTCCTTCAGTTCCTTGTCTCCTGAGGCAATAGTTTTTACCAGAGTCCTGTGCAACTTTCTGAAGACATTCTGTCTCTAAATAAGCATGTGTTAAAGAAAAAAATGCTACACATATATCCAGCATTCTGCATCTTGTCACTTAACAGCATATCACTTCATATTCATGTACATAAAGCTGTCTTGTTCTATCTCTGCATGGGATTCCATTAGATGGCTTTTCTATAACTTATTTCACTAGTGTGTGGACATTTAGGGTTTTTTCCCCCAGTCCTTTGTTCTTATCAGCAATACCACAGTAAATCTCCTTCTTTGTACACATGTTCATGCATAAATGTAGACTAAATTCCCAGAAGGGGAATTGCTATGTCAAAGGAGACATACCTTTTGAATTTTTATAATTATTACCCCAATGTCCTCTATAGGAACTGCACTGACTTGTATTCTCCTAAACAATGAATGGAAGTATCATTTTCCCCACATTCCTGCCAATAAATGCATTATCACAATTTTTTATTTTGACAGTGTAATAAGTGAAAATGTTATCTCATTGTAGTCTCAATTTACATTTCTTTCATTATAAGACATGTTTAAATGACATTTATGTTTCCTCTCCCGAATTAATTCATGGTTTATGGTTTTTTCATCATTTTCCTATTTATTTATTGGGGCTCTACATATTAATTAAAGGAGCCCAATGTTATGTGTACTCCAAGAATATTTTTGTATGGAGTATCTTCACCTTTACAACACCAAATGTTGATAAGCATTTTTGTTTCCTCACAAGGTACTAGGTTATAATGGAATTCTATTATGTAAGTTTCAATCAATGTCCATAGTTATACAACAGTATTTACCTAAATCACAGATTATTTTTGTTTATTCTTCTATTGCCAACTCAGCATTTCCCAAAATGTATTCAGTGATATATAAGTGTACGCGAATTTTAAAAGTGCAGGGGTCGAGGAAGAGAAGGAGGACTCTAGGGCCAAATAATCTTGGTTTAAACATAGTTAAATGGTGTTCTTTCTTTAAAGACTTATCAAGGTCTTGATGTGCTAAATCTCTATGAAAAGAGCACAGTATATGTGTTCCAAAATTATCTGCCTGTGTACCTCTTAGGACTAGAATCCTGCTGAACACAGTTTAAGAGAAAGTCCTTTTAAGTAAAGACTTCTACTTTGATTATGACTACTATTAAATTGTTTGCTTTGCAACAAGTCTTGAATTTCACAAGTAGCAACAAATAATTTTCATGATAATATTCCTGATCAAGAAAGAGCCCTTAATTAAATTGCAAGTTCTGATAATAAATAGTTACACAGAAACATCATTCATTTATTCATGAGATTTTCTAATTATTCTTCCACAACAAAAATATTACATTTTGACCCCCACACATACACACATGTTGCATATTTGATGGCATTATCACCTCAGGACAGATTTGAGTGCGTTGACTGTGTCCTCAGTTCATACTATGAGATTCAAGGCATAGCGGAGACAAACACAAATCAGACAAGAATTTCACCTTTAAGGTGTTTACTGTTTTGAAATTAAGTAGCAGAAATACCCTGTTAGGTGCTTTGTGTGAAAGGTTTATGCATTTTATCTTCAGTGCTACAGCCTGAGTATTTCTCAACTTAATGATCCCATTTGACTCTCACATCGCATTTGGAGGTAGGTCATTGTCCCTGTTTGACAGATGATGGCATGGTAACAGGAAAGATGACATAGCACTGGATAGTGAGTGAGCTAGAGCTATCAGAGGAACCCACACCCTGTGCACCCTTTAGACACAGTTATACCCTCTTTGAAGCTGAGCGCAAGTGAGAAAGACCACAGGTCAAAACAGTCACAATCACTTGTTCTGCCGCTAAAAAAGAATACCTTTCTTTTCCGTTTCCTTTCCTTTCTAAATCAGCAGAACATATTAAATATATAGAAATATTCAATATATGCCTAGGAACTCCTCAATGGAATGAATCTGAAATCCATCTGAGCAGGAATGTGACAGCCTGTACAACTGACACATGAGCCTTCCAAACAGAGAGGACTAGTCGTAGAATTAATACAGGCTTTGGAAGCCACAAACCTGGACCTTGGGAATATAATGGCTCTCCCCACTACCCTACCCTAGTGGTTCTTAAACTCCTTGTGTCATAAATTTATAAATACTTTCCTGACAAAGATGTACACATTTTTGCCCACAATGTTAGAGAGCCCTTGGACTCCCAGAAACCCTCCGTGGGGTTTCAACGGGAGTTTAAGGACTCCTCCATGGGAAAGGCATTCGTGGCAAACAGGTAACTCCACACTTCTGTGCTGGAAATGTACAATATCTTTTTTCCTTTGTTTTCTGAAGTTTTCTCTTTCAAGAAAAACACTTTATAGAGGATGGGGTAACCTAGACCACTTTGATCTCTTAACGACCACGGTGGCATCAGCCCTTTCCTGTCCAATGCAGCAGGCTCCCTTATCAGCTGGCCAGGAATGGTCAGAACACTGTCATTCTCCCCGCCGAAGCACTGGCAATCAGCTCAGATGCATGGCTCATGTCAATAACGCTTTAACCTTTGTTATTTCATGTGTCCCACACCAGAGGTGATTGATCCTGGTCACCAGAATGTCAGGAAGAGGGTGGAGCTGGCAGGACTTTCCTTGAGGTATTATGGGATGGGATGACTATCCAGGTGATCTATTCCACTGAGGAACAACGTGTTGATTTAATTGGAAATTTCTCACAAATAGAATCTGGTTTAACTGCATAGTGGTATATGGAACAGCACGGGGCAAGTTTTCACTTATTCAGTGATGTCTTTGAGGCTAGTTATTAAAGCTACGAATTTTGTTCACAACAGTGTGGGATATTTCACAGTTCTTTAGTTTTCTAATTCCAATGAATTCCATTTCAATTTTCAGAAGCGTCTTGTTTTCAAAGATCTCTCCCTCTGAATTATGTTGTAGAGAAGTCCCGGAAGTTTATGTGTCCCAACATATTGAAGACAGTCCTGGCCTAAGACTGTTGGGGCCACTGCAAAAATCCATATCTTCCTTCAAAGGCAGGATGATCATCCACTCTGTACTAAGGGCTTCTGAGGTCCTGGAACTTAGTGCTTAATCATTTTCCAATATCTTTAGAATTTGGTCTCTTTTTCCTGAGACGGAGGCAGAGTGCAGGGGAAGAATATGCTTTCTGTGTTCCCAGCATGTCTACAGTGGCAAGCAAACAGAACAAAACGAGACTCTGATTCAATTATTTTAATAAATCACACTTACATATGTAGAGCCTTTTATGTCACCTTGCCTGGATTACCATTGGCCAAGTGGCAACTGACCATTCCCTTTCTCTCAGGATTTTATACATCGTCCTGGAACTATCTGGGCCACCACCGGGACTGAGGAGATGAGGAATTGAGAGTCTATGATTATCAAGGACCCCAGGAAATATCATTTTCTGGAGAAATTATAGGAGTGTCTACAATCACTAGATTTCATTAGTCCAGTTGTATTAATACGTTTGTTTGGACTGCAAGAAGAGGTTATTCTTTCCATTCCCAATGTGTACCCATGCTGTTTGGTTATTTATATTTTAAAATGGCTTATACAGGAAAGCTTGAGATTTTTTATTTTTACTTTTTAATGTGGGCCACTGATACATAAAAAATAACTTTACCATTAAATAATGCTCTTTAGAAATGACGTCACTGAGGTACTCAGAAAAATATAGCGTTATGGCAGGGATTATGACTGCTGTGATTACTGCAGTGTCTTATATTATACCTAATATTTCTTTTAACTTTCCACTTGACAGCTGAGTGATATATGTTGGATCTCAAGCAGAAACTGAACAATCTTGTGGACTGAAAATTAGGAGTCGATAGGCCTTGGTTCTGATGACAGTTTCACTTGACAATAGCCCCATATCTCGGTCTGTCCAACCTGGGAAGATTGAAATGTCTGAAATGTCTTGAGGGCAAGTTTGAAATATCTGTGGGTCTCCTTATATTCATAGGTCTCCTCCTATTTCCTTCTAGTTTCCATTGAGTAACCACCACGGAAGGACACAGAGCTGCGGGGTGGCAGGGTGGATGAATGTTTTGCTTTTCCTTCTTTCTTTTTTACTTTTTAATTGTCTTCCTTCCTCTACTATCATCTTCTTCTTTGTTCTACTTGTGTGTCTCATAATTACCCCCTCATATTTAGTAACAGTATCACACACAGATATTCTTACAGTGGCCTCTCCTACTTCCTCCTGTGCAATGCTTCCAGCAGTCAATTTATTTTATTTTTATACAAGAGGGCTTGCAGTGTGGTGGTTTAAATAAGAATAAGGGAATAGAACTAGCATTTATGCAGTGACTAGTAAGTGTATATATTAGTTTCCCAGGTCTATTGGAACAAATTACCACAAACTGGTGGCTTAAACCAACAGAAATTTAGCCTCTCACAGTTCTGGAGGCCAACTGGAGGCTCTAGGGAAGAATCTTTCCTTGTCTCTTCCAGCTTCTGATGGCTGACAGCACTCTTGGTAGCTACATCACTCCGGTCTCTCCCTCTGTCTTTACATGACCTTCTCCTCTTCTCTCTGTGATTATGTGTCTGTCATAAGGACAATGGCTATTGGATTTAGGGTCCATCCAGGAAATTCAGGATGATCTCTTCTTAAGATCCTCATACCTGCAAGACCTTTTTCCCAAATAAGGTCATATTCACAAATTCTGAGGCACAGACAAATGTTTCGGGGCCCACTGTTAACCCACAACAGTGTATATTTAACATTCACAAACCTGTTAGGTATAGAAACTCCAATTTACAATGAGAAAACTGAGGTCCAGAACAGTTAAGTAACTCAGTAAGAAGAGGTGGACCCAAAATTCAAGTTTAGGTCAATATGACATCAAAGCTTAGGTCTTTCACCATGAGCCTTACTTGCGGTATCCAAAGGTGAACATAAAACCAGCTCAGGGGAAGAAGATATTAATATCTGTAATAAATAAAAAGCATTCTCTAAGCTAATATATTTTCTTCTAAACTTCTGCTACAATGGATTTTTCCAATGTAATTTATTATATTAAAAGGAAAAAGCCAGGTTTTTAATTTACCAAAAAGTCTCTTAAAAATAAAAATGGCATGAAAGTAGATGTTAAATTTCTGACATAGGGCTAGGACGGGGATGAAAAAGGTAGTTCTTAGTTTTTGTACACTAAAAAAAAAAATCTGATCCATGACCTCAAATGTATTCTCTGCCAAATGGAATTTGGAAATCAAAGGACTTCAGCCAACCAGTTCAATTTTCTATATTAAAGGACACCCTGGCAATTTTCTCAGCCTATAAACCAATATTTCCAAAGATCTTCTGAATATTTCTACATGGATATCCCAGTATCACTTCAAATTCATCTCCAGTATCATTTGTCTTCCAACACTTCTGTTTCTACTTTTTCCAATTCCTGTCACCATGCCTCCATTTACCAAGCTAAGAATTTTTGACTCATTGAATTTTGTTGTTCTTTTCTTCACAGTGTGTCTTAAGTGCATGCATTTATTCCCCAAGTGTTTTTGAGTATTTTTTTCTGGGCCATCCACCATGCTGGGTACTAGAGATACATAGTTTTAAAAAGGCAGACACAAGTATGCTCTTTTGGGGAGCTTATAGTCTAGTTGGAAAAACAGACACAGAGCACATAATTACAAATATGACTCGAGAAAGCAAATGTTTCAAAGAGGAACATGCTGCTGGAGAATCAAATCCATCCCTATATTTCCACCCTCTGTGGCCTGCTCTGGTTGGTCCTTATCCTACCAGGTTCATGGGGCAGCCACTCTGCCTTTAGTCTGACCTCTTCTCTGCTTATCCTATGTTACTCTCCTCTCAAGAGTTCTCAGTAACATGCTGATGCTTACAGACTCTGCTCTTTTATGTGGCATGTAGGACTTTCCTTCTTGTGAGCCCAACTACATTCAATCCTGGACAGAGATGTTGGGGAAGAGGTTTAGGATCCCTCCAACATTGGGAGCTTGGCAATGCTCTATAACAAGCCCTATTAGCCTCAGAAAACTTTTGCAAAAGCCAACCTGCCCATGCATTATCTGTCCTAAGATAACTGACTTATTCTAACCCCTAACATTTGTTCAAACTATTTTTTCCCACAGCATGTCTTTTTCCTCTTCTCTATCTCTCAAATTCGACCCCTGCCTCAAAGAACATCACTCTGAACCCTCCCTGATCCCAAGGGCTTTCTCTTCTTTCTCTGCAGTCAAGGCACTCACTGGCACACCTAGCCTCTAAGTAAGGGAGTTCAACTGGATTCTAGGATGTTATTTTTCTGTGTAGGCATCTACCTCTCCCAAAGAGACCATGAACTTCTTTAGAAGGGCTAGTCCTGCAGTTAGTGTTTCTTTGTCCTACTGCACCTTCTGCTTACTAGACAGTCAATAGTTCATATAATCATAGAGCTGTAAAGCTGGGGCCTGAGTAAAATGAGGCCCAGACAGGTAAAGTGACCCCCCACAGATACATGAGGCATGTTAGAGGCATGATTCAGACCAGAACCTAGATCTCTTGCTAATAAATAATGCTCTTTTTACTGATGAATGAATGTAATAAATGAATATAGAGAAAGAAGGTCCATTCTTTTGAGGTTGGTCCATCTAGTGCTAAACCCTTTCCAGACAGACGTCATCCTACAGATCTGCAGATGCTATGGTTTCCACAGACTCACATAATAACCTTGCTGTTGAACTTGAACTCTGATGCTCATCTTACCATCACTACTGCAGCTATAGACTCCCCCCACCTGCCGCCTACCTCCCATTCATTCTGATTTATTCTTGGCTATAACTAGGGTTAGACAGACTTTCAAAACTTGAATTCAGAGTTGTCAGTTTAATTTCCCATGCCTGAGATTTGTGGTGTAGCAACTTGGGGAGACACAAGCACACATTTTGTCTATGTGAAGGAGGCTCTTGTGTGAGATGAAGAAGTTAGAGGGAAGATCATCCTGTGATATCTCCAGCCCTTGAGACAGCTGGGGCTGGTTCCAACATTTTATCAGGCTTTTGAGCTATCAGTCAGGTGTCCAGAGGTGGGACAGGGGCACCCCCACGAAATCAAAGCAAACTCAATGATTATCTATCTGCTGACACTGAAAAAAACACTTCATTCTTCAGCTCTTTGCACAATGAGATGGAGGAATGGGGGCTGTGAACAAATTAAAAGCGTGAAAACTTTTACTGAGTGCAATTATTGAATCATCAGTCACACAGTGCTTCTGCTTCAGAGCATTCCAGTAACTAGTGAAATTCTACAATACTGCATTGCATTTTCACATTCATGTAATCACATAAATGTTCCTTAAGGAACACCTCATGATATTCATATATCATGCCCATCCCTTCTATAACTCAGCATTCTCCTTCTGTCTGTTCCATTTTATTAGTCACTAATTTCACATTCTGACACCGAGATGGTTAGAATTTGCTGGCAACTGCGTGGGTAGGAGGCAGCCCAGTGACATTAAATATTGTGCTGTGGAATATTCATTTGTAAAGGTAAACTGATGCAAAATTTATCTCAAAGATCTTGTGTAGCCTGGAATTTTGAGAGCAAAGTGAACTTAGTGTCAGAGTGAAGAGAGCTGACTCACCTTTAAAAGTCTTTTCCCAGACATGACTAATCTACTCAGGAAAGAGATGGAGCGATGACAGCGACAGCATGTCAGTGAGAAGACCAGGTGGAGTATGGCTCTAAAACGGGATTTCTGGACCCAATTCCACTGTCAGGGGTTGGGGTGGTTTGCCAGACCAATATGCAATTCTCTAACACCAGCAAAGTGTCTTACAATTCAACTCAATTCTGACACTATCTACCCAAAGGTGGTGTCGGATTCTACAGGTTAAGCGTTCACTCCTACAAGACTGCCGCCCCCCTCCACACACACTTCAGATTCCAGTCGCTAGTCCAGGTTGTTACCTGTGCTTCTGACCAACTGGCTATAAATGAGAGGTGCCCACGACCCCGTGCCTGGGTTCAATTAATTTGCTACAGTGGCTTACAGAACTCAGAGAAACATTTTACTTACTAAATCACCAGTTTATTATAAAAGGATATAACTCAGGAATAGCCAAATGTAAGAGATGCATAAGGAAGGTATGCAGAAAGGGTGAGGAGCTTCCATGCTCCCTCTGAGAATGCCACTCCCCCCAAATCTCCACATGTTCATAAACCCAGGAGCTCTTTGCCCTGAGTCCTTTCGTATTTTTATAGAGGCTTCATTACCTAGTCAAGATTGATTGAATCATTGCCTGATAGCATCACCTGGGAACACCTATCCAACTGAGATGATAGGTTTGAAAAGTCTGTAAAAATTCATCAGAAAGGACACAACAGCAAGGGTATCTAGCTGTAGGCTAGGGTTCTCAGAGGGAGCTTAGAGCTAAAAGTGGACGCATTCTGTCTGCTTAGTTAGGGAGCTTGTCTTGACCCATTTGGTTACTGAGAAGTAAGAGCCAGGCTGCCTGAGTCCCTATTCTGGCTCCCCCACTTACCCATGGTGTAACTTTAAGGGAGTTACTTAATCTCTTTCTGCCTCAGGTTGTTGTTGTTGTTTTTGTTTTTAATCTGCATTTACTTTATAGATTTGTTGAAAAAAATTAAATAGTCAATCCATGCAAATTGCTTAGAATAGTACCTGACACATAGTAAGTGCTCCATAAATGTTAACTATTATTTTATATCTAAGCATCCCTGAGATCTTAGACATAGATTTCTGTACCAGAATTATAAGTAAAATAATTCTCTAGGAAAAAAAATATTTTCTGGTGGGACTAGAACTTTTTTTTTTGGTATGCTAAGACATCATTCTATTTGTCATCTTATAGGATGGGTCAGGAACACAACAGTACTTAAAAGATAAGAATTGTTTGCTACTCAGTGAAAGACTTTTGTAACATCTTAGCAACCTTGTAGATTCTGGAAAGAAAAAGAGAGAGAGGAGGGAGAGAATAAGAAAGTAAATAAGTTTAATGGAGAAGTATATATGGGGGAGTACATTGTGTGTGCCTGTGTGTATGAGTTTTGGGAGTGACAGTGGGGAGATATACATACTGTATCATAGAGAGATGATCTACTCTAACTGAAAGGATAGGACTTGGAGAGGCAGATTTCTAGATCAGCTTCTTCCCCCATCCTTTACTCATCCCCAGACTGGTATCCTTTAAAGCATCTCTCAATATAAAAGGGTTCCATGGGGAAATTTTTAAAAAACACTTATTTAACCAGTAATACATCCATTATAATTGTTTAGGACCAAAAACTTTATAAAGAATTATGACACACATTATTTCAAAACCTCAACAACCCTTCAGAAGCTGTTGCCTGAAAGAAGTGACCCCTTTTACAGATGAGGACACTGGCATAGCTAAATGTCTCATCTCAGTTAACACAGCTAGCAAATGGGAAAGGCAGAGATTCAAAGGCAGGCTTCCTAGTTCAAATGCAGTTACCTCTTCTCTGACACATCAGGACTGACACCTGCTCACAGCTGCAGCCTGTTTGCACATCCAGATTGTTCCTAGTGTGCTTGGAAACATGTAAATTATTGCCAGTCTTTGTTTTGTTGTTTGACTTTAATTCAATAGACATTCAAAAACCATTTATTCAGTGCCTACTATATGTAAGATACTCCACAGGGATATCAAGGCATCTGTGAATACAAACTGGACTATTGGAATTTCCTTATGCATTAGTTTCAAATTTAATCATGTCAGCCTCTTATGAATAATATTCCCATTACAGCATTACATTCCAATTCATCTTGGGGTGTTGAGGGTTCTCATTTTTCTATTAAATGATGAAAACAATGGTGTTCCTTCCCTCCGCATCCTACCTCCCCACCATCCAATCTTAAAACATAATATGGAAAAATTTAGCACATATTTAGTGATTTCCTATAAAAGTACATTTGCTTTTCTCATTTAAAAATATTTAAAATGTTTAAAAATATATTTCTATATAAAATCTCCCTGTATCTTCTGGATTATGTATTTGAGCAACTGTTCCACACAGACATCTGTGCAAGCATGGAGATCTGGGGTCTGAAGGTCCAGAATGAATCTCAGAATCTTTTGTCTCAGCTCATAATGAGAACTGGCACGTAGTTACAATCTTTTGTTCATCACTGAAATAATTATTTGTGACATTTTTCAAATGCCCTAATTTTGTGGAAAGAACACACATCAAAGGTTGTGACAAACCCACAACTGTCATCACCCTGGTAAAGATAACTGGCTCCAAGCTGGTGGTCAGTAAACATGTAAGTTTCTTTCTTTTCCCTCATTACTTTTGGTATTCATCTTGAGCTGTGGGGTGGCTTCCATGCATAAGGTTAACAATATCCAGACACTTATAGGTATTCAAGAACACATGTCCCAAGATCATTTTTCAGGATAGATTCGAATCAGTTTGGGGCTTTTTCTCATTCCCCTGGCTTTGCATTGAGAGGCTCGGGAAGTGGCTCAGTGTAGGAAGGATTTGAGAATAAGTTAGGTAAAAAGTTTTATGCCTTTAAAAAGAACAGGAAAAAGACTAATATATGTGAAGAAGAGATTGCAAAAGTCCCATGGGTTACGGATGGCAACAGAGCCAGTGCTGCAAATGAGCCCTGAAATCTAAATTGGTTTAGAAATAGAAGAAAAGGCAGTATTCAGTGCCATTTTACAATAAGTGCTACCACTTAGGGCTCTAGTTTGGCTTTTTATGTATTTATGTGAGTACATTGGGTGTCCATCTGGATCTTTTAATCTACCCAGTTATATGCTTGGGCGTGTTCTCTGCACAATACCCTTTCTCCCAGGCCTCTGGAAATGTGAACAAATACTGACTTCAGGGGGAAACAGGATTTTTGCTGATTAGAGAACAAAGCAAGAATGTTAAACCCAGCAGGGGATTTCTATCTGCCTACCATGGAAGGGCTGAGTGTACACTTTTGGAGCATATGGGTCTTACTTAGTGCTGGAGGTTTGACCCTCTGAACTCCCACTAAAGAAATCACAAAGCTCTAGAAGGCCAAGCATCACTCACTAAATTCAGAAGCCTTCAGATGTGGGTGCCATGTTCTCACACACATCTGTGCAGGTCCCTGTAATGCATCCAAAAATAAATGCTACCACTTAAGAGGATTTCAGGAGAAATGTTAGACAGAGAGAAGCACAAGCAGCTTCTAGCATCATCTCAATTTTTAGCTTACTGAGGAAATATCTAGAAATGAGTAACATGGTGCTGGAAGCAGCATAAACTAGTTGAGAACATAAACTCTGGAGCTAATCCACCTGTGTCCATCTTTTGACTCTGCCACTAACTAGACATAAAACCACTGACCTTGGGTGAATTGCCTAATCCTTCAATGCCTTAACTTCTTTATGTTCAAAATGGGCTTGACAACAACAGTAGCTACTGTATATTTTGCAAATATTAAATAAGTTAATATATGAAAAACACATAATAAGCCCAATATGAATATTAAATACTCTCACTGTTTCTTGGAATGAAGGCATTTATACTAGCAATTATTGAGGACTTTTTAATGTCTCTTTCTTTTTATTAAAAAAAAATAGGGAGGAAAACTATCTTCTGTTTCTTTCCAAGAATATAAGACAAACTATAGACTGTAGTAGTGGAATCTACCTGGAAGTGATATGTTTACTTGGAATAGTCAACCATAAATATAGCCTCTTCATACAGTGGAGTAAATAAAAGAGAATAATTAGTTCATTCTAAGAGTTCTGTTTACGCTTTTCCTGATACTGATATCTTCCACAGCTTTTTTCTTTTAATGGACTGTATCCATGGACAACTTTTATTACCTGCTGTGAAGGTAGAGATCCATCTGTCTTATTCATCTCTCTGCCCCCAAAATAAGCTTCACATACAGGAGCTACTTCATAAATATTTTTCATTGAATAAACAAATTGATATTTCTTCCATGTTTTTCCCACTTAAAAAGCCCCACTCCATTTATTCATTCACACACACACACACACACACACACACACACACACACCACACACACTTGCATCTGGCTCTCGCTCTATCCTATCACCTCAAATAGAATTCTTATTTATTCCTCAAAGCTTAACTCAAAAACAGCTCATCCAAAATGCCTTTCCTCATTTCTCTAACTAAATGTGCTATATCCTTAAATTCTCATGCTTTTTATGTGCCATTCTTACTATACTTATTTTTTTTCCACCTTCATTACAATTATGCATGGAAATGACATATCCTCTATGGACCTATGAGGTTAGGCACTGATTTGTAAATATCTTATATAGTGGCTATCACTGAAAACGTAATAGTTGAAAAACTAAACAAATAAATGTGTTTATATATACATTTTAGACCAGTTCAGGCTAAAATCTGAACTAAACAGGTTTATAGTTATAATATTCAAATTGAACTTGTTCCCTAACGCCTAATTGCTTAATTTGGTCAATAGCAGGTACTACTCCACCTGAACTCACTCTGAGGAGTAGCTTGACAAGCTATTGACTTAAATATTTAGTTTTCCAAGCCTTGTGAATACTTGGGTATTATTAAACTCAACAGAATGTTAAGAATGGTCTGTAAGATATTTTTCAAAATACGTTTCCTGAAGCATGAGGTAGCTTTACTATTTACAGTCATTGTCATTCTTCCAATTGTGGCCTTACTCATGATGTCCTTGTTTTGAAGTTATCTTGGATTGTGAAAATAGGTAGGTTTTCTTAGTGGGTTCTGCTAGCATATTCTCCAGAATATATCCCTTCATCAAACATTACAGATGCTAAACGGTAAAGCCAGAGAATCCATGAATTTGCCCCTGGATTGAGTGACCACACGTAATCAGCAACAATTGTTGGGTTATAATGGCCCCATCTGACAATAGGACTGCTCTGCCCCTTCCCGGGATGGCAAGTCTATTGGCAGCACCGCTAAAAATTCTGACAAAGGTATATTCTGCAGGCATTGAATTGGATCGAGTCATTTCTAATTCTTGTTGGAAGCAGTCAGGGTATAAAGTATAAATAAATTGAGTAATGCAACCAGATTAATTTAGCAAGTTAGTGATTATAGCAATGCATTTTTAAAAGTTACTTAAGGAAAACAACTGGATTGTATGGAAAGGGCTGTATAATGAGAATATAGATCAAATCTTGACTTTGTCATCAACTAGTAGGCTAATTCACTCAAATTATTACTCTCTTTGACCTTCGTCTCCCCATCTGTGAAATGTAGATAGAAAATAAAACTCTCACTTATAGAATATCCTACTGAATGGCAGGCACCCTCACAGGTGGCAGCCCCTTTATTCCTCTCAAAGGAGAGGCATTATTATGTTACTGATGAAGAAGCTGCAGCTCTTCATCATGCAGAGAGGTTCCACTGCATGCCAGACAGCAGCTACCATGCGGTGGAGACAGGATTTGAACCCGGGTCTATTAACCCCAAATTCCATCATCTCTTACTCTTCCACAGTGTATCAGACATTACCTACCTTGATGACCTACAGCCACAAAGAGGAAATGCAGTAGTAGAAGAGAGAATACTTTACAGATGGCTATGTTTATTATTATGACTCGGGTTTGAAAATCAGTTTTATTCAGAAACAACTGTCAGAAAAATTCAGAAAAATATTAAATACCAAAAAGATATTAAAACACAACTCTTAGATTTGTTCACTAATCTCTCAGCCATATTTCTGTCTTCCACACTATATAAGGAGACAGTGGTTGGTCTTTAGCATGCAGTCATGTCCCTGCATTCTTTTCTTCCTAACCACACTTCAAGCTCCTAGATTGGTTTCCTATTGCTGCTGTAACAAATTACTACAAGGTGGTAGCTTAAGATAAGACAAATTTCTTGCCTTACAATTCTGGGGGTTAGAAGTAAAATATGAGTCTTCCTGGGATAGAATCAAGGTGTTGGCAGGGCTGTGCTACTTTCTGGAGGCCCTGGGGGAGAATCTATTTTCTTGCCTTTCCAGCTTTTAGAGGCTGCCCACATTTTTTGGCTCATGGCCCCATCCTCCATCAGTCACATCTTATTCTGACACTGACCCTTCTGCTTCTCTTCCACATTTAAGCACCCTTGTGATTACATTGGGCCCATCCAGATAATACAGGATAATATCCTTACATTAAAGTCAACTGATTAGCAACCTTAATTCCTCCTGTCATGTAATATGACATAGTCACAGGTTTCAGGGATTAGGAGGTAAACATAGTTGGCAGGGTGTTATTCTGCTTAACACAGTTCTCCAAGGGGAAAGCCTGGATCTTAGACATCATTGATTAACTCTAGAGGGCTACCACATCACTGGGCACTGCAATAGCATGGGCCATTGCAGAAGAGTATTCTGATTAAGGGTGTGGTTCCTAGAGCTACACACCTGGGTTCAAGTCCCAGCTCTGGTACTTTCTAGCAGTGTGACCTGACCAATTACTTCTCTATGCCTCTATTTCCTCTTCTGTAAATAAGGAAAATGAGAGTAATAAGAGCAAATACTTATATAGCACTTACCATGTATCAGGCACTGCTCTAAATCCTTTTACATATATTTACTCTTTATTGATCAAAACAAGCCTCAAAGATAGTTTCTATTATTATTTCCACTTTACAGATACGGAAATCAAGGAACTGAGATGTTCACTAACTTGTCCAAGGTCACAGAGCTAATAAGAAACAGAATCAAGGCTTTCGCCCAAGCAATACTGCTTCAAAACCAACACAGCAAACGTTATGTTAACGAAGATGAATTTGCATTGTCCTCACCAAGTTAAGGTCTATCAAGTACTTTGAAATTCTATCTGTGGGAAGCAGCTTTCAGTAAGTTCTCTCTAATTTACCAGCTAATTCAAGTCTCAGCTAGGTTCCCCTTACCTTGAAGCCAACCTTTGTTCAGGAACAATTCTGAGATATGCACAATAAGGAAGAACATGAGGAGACAGAGAAGTTTACTAAATCAATGATGTTCAAAAACCTTAGTACTCTCTAGAGCTAAGATATAAATGAAAATTTAGACTTGGCCTCTGCCTTCCTGGAGTTAATGTATAGAATTTTCATTCATTCATTCATTCATTCATTCTTCATATACATTTAGTCAGCTCTTGGCACTTAGTGAGGCCCCTGGGGAAAAAACAAAAATATTTAGTACAGAGTGTTTGCCCACTAAAAGCTTATAGCACAGTTGACACATGAACTGATCATGGTGCAATCAGACTGAATGAGTAACATTTGTTTATCTAATGGAATAGAATGATACATTAAGAGCAGCCCCTTCAAAACTAAGCTTTGGTTCCCAAAGCTACTCCATTCCTAGATCAGTGGTTTTAAACCAGAAACCATCTTGCCACCCAGGGGATACTTGGCAATATCTGGGGACATTAATTGTCATAACTATAGGGAGGTGACCACTCACATCTAGTCAATAGAGGAAAAGGATACTGGCAAACATTATATCAATACAATGCACAGGACAGCTGCCCACAACAAAGAATTATCTGGTCAAAAATGTCACTACCGCCGAGGTTGAGAAATCTTGCCCTATGTGTCAAGTCCTCATAAGGTTGGTCAAACTAAAGCAATACTGCAGGAGCTACCTCTAACCTTTTATATATTCTTGCTGTATTATTTTTTAAATAAATGAACGAAAATGAAGGAAAATCCAGAACTGGAATTTGGCATATCAAGATGCTACTCTTAACTTTTCAAAACAAATCAAAATGGGAGCAGGGTGGTGGGAGAAGGATTCAGTAATTACAGCATTTCTGAATTAGAAGCAAGAGCAAAGACACCCAGAGAAAAGTATAATTTAGTGCTTAATCAACTAGCTGATTGAATTCTCCGTAAGATTATGTTTGAGGCCCAAAGGAATTACAGTGGTGATCTTGGGCACAGGCTTGAACAACTATTATTCATACATGAGGTTGGGGCAGTGGGGAGATTTCAAATATTTAAAAGCTTCTGTAATTAATTCAATGAATTATAACAATAGGGGCAAAGTATAAAACTCCTTAACACAAGGCAACTCCAAGAAAAACTTGGCAGATAATTCCTGTCTCATCCTGTTGTGCTTGTGGATTGCAGCACATATGGTCTTGCACCAGGGGTTGTAGAACGCTGAAAGATTCTAACACCATATGTGTGGAAATCCTGCACCTTGCAGAGAGTGAAGGAGTGAGGAAAGCTTGTCCTTGAATCCTGGACCCTTATGGCCATTCTCTTCCTGGCTCAATAGCAGATTTTGTCCTCTCCATATGGTATTTTTAACATACTGTATTTCATCTTTAATGTAGTTTTCTTGGGGATTTTAATTGCTTATTTCCAGTACTAATTTCCATTCCTGTGAATACAAAGGAAGTAGATTTGCTTCTCTTTCAATAATATAAAAAGAAAATAATTATGAAAACTACCCAGCATGAATAGTTTTCCAATGAAAGGTCTGCACTGTGTCAAATATATGCACCTGTATGCATATGTATACCTTTAAAATTCTGTATTCAGATTTGTGGGTGTTTGCTGGAAGGAAATGCACTATTTAAATGCACTATGACAACTGTTATTTATCTAATAGTTTGGGACCTATGGATTTGGAGAGGACAATTTTCTATCATTAGAAAACTTTAATTATTCTTTTTCACCTTAAGCTGAAATAGTTAAGGATATTATAAAATTAAAAGGATCAGATAGTGGACTTTTTAGGGGATACAACATAGTGATGTTTAAAGAGATTTGTCTATAATAGCATCCTAAAGTAAAAGAGGCCTGAAGAATTAAAATGATAGCTCATTGAAAGCACTTTACCAATATACCAATACTCTTACCTCTATTGGGCCTTCCCTTTTGGCTCTATCAACACCAAATATCACACAATAGTTAACTCTGGATGGTCTGTAAATTCATGGTCTCTAACTTGAGTTGAACTCCTTGGCAGTTCCTTCTCCTATTCTCTTTACTTGCCATTCCAAAGCTTCAGCAAGTGTCTCAAACCACTCTAACTTCCATCCCACTTGCATTCTGATAATGATCTCAGCTCTTATTATTTTGAAGAACCGAGGCTATCAACATACAGTTTTTCAGTTTTTGGCTTCCCCATCCACACATGTGCTTTTATTTCATAATCAAGCTCTCCCTTTCCTCTAGCCACAGATGGCTGTTCAGGGCCAAACCCTTGAAGTGATTCATTCCCATCTCCTCTGGAACCTGCTGTGCTCCATCAATGGTCTTCTCTCCATCCTACATTTACCTTTCCATCAATGTGGCTCTTTTCCCACAGCCTATAAACATGCTTAGGTCTCTCCCACACTAAAAATTATAATCTTCTCTTTAACCTGAGTCTTTCTCTTTCCCTTCCTCTTCAGCCAGAGTTTTTGTTGAAGGACTGCCACTGTCACCATTTCCTTTCTTCCCACTCACTCTTCAACCAACAGCAATCTGGCTTTTCTTCTCATCATCCCATTGTAGCTGAGTTTGTGAGAGCTGTCGATGACTTCCCTAATGCTAAATACCATAGTCCTAAGCAAGTGGTTATCTTTCTTGAACTCACTGCTGCATTGGCACTGTTGATCCCTCATTCCCTTTAGTTCCTTCATTTGCCTTAACTTCTCTGATACTTGGTGCCCCTGGTTCCCTTCTACCTCCCTAACTATTCCTTTCCAGTCCTCCTCTCTCCTTGGTTCATTGATCTTTTTCTCTTCAGGCTCTATTGGGTTAGTTTCATTTAAGTTCTTATAGAACACTACTCTCTGTATGCTGATGTGTCCCACCATTTTGTCTTAAGTTCCCATACCTCCTGTGAACTTAAGACTCACAGAGTCTTTTGCACAACACCTTTTGAAGTCCCACTGGCTCTTCATACTTAGTATATTCAAATCTGAATTCATTACATGCATCAAGACTCTGTCTTCCCTACCTCTATCCTCCACAAACTTTCTCATCCCCCTATATTCTGATCGCAAATAATAGAGCCTAAATCCACCTGAGCATCCAAGCTAGGTGTCAGGAAGTCCCTCGCTTCCCTCTCTACACATCTAATCATTAAGTTCTGTTTACTTTACCTTGCAAATATTTCTTGAATATAACCCCCCCTCCTTTAACATTACAACCACTCCCATAGTTCCCCCTTTAACCGTAGCTCTTGGGGACCACTACAGTGCTTCTATAACTGCCTTCTCCAACCCCAGTTTTGCCTTCATAAATCCATTCTCCACACCACAGCCAAAGTAATCTGTGTAATATGCAAATCTAACTAGAGAGCCTTCACTGGCTCCCTACTATCTACAAAATGATGTCAAAGTTTCTGAACATGCCACACAAGACCCTCCATGACCTGGCTCCCACAGATGTCCTCAGAATTTCCTTCTACCATTTTCTAATTTATCTTTTACGCTCTTATAATAATGATCTGCTCTAGATCTCTAAACATACATTGTGTTTCACACCTCTGGATCTATTCCTTCTTTCAGGATCACCCTGCCCACCTTTCCTCTTTTAACTACCTCAAACCTATCTTTCAAACTTCAGCTCAATTCTTATGATGGTTATTTTTTTCTTTTAAATAAATTTATTTATTTATTTTTGGCTGCATTGGGTCTTCACTGTTGCGTGTGGGCTTTCTCTAGTTGTGGTGAGAGAGGGCTACTCTTCGTTGCAGCGTGCGGGCTTCTCATTGCGGTGGCTTCTCTTGTTGCAGAGCACGGGATCTAGGCACATAGGCTTCAGTAGTTGTGGCTCGTGGGCTCTAGAGCACACGCTCAGTAGTTGTGGTGCACGGGCTTAGCTGCTCTGCAGTATGGGGGATCTTCCCAGACCAGGGCTCGAACCCACGTCCCCTGCATTGGCAGGTGGATTCTTAACCACTGCGCCACCAGGGAAGCCCTTATGATGGTTAATTTTATATGCCAACTTGGCTACGCCATAGTATGCAGATATTCAGTCAAACATTATTCTAGATGTTTCTAGAAGATATTTTTAGATAAGATTAACATTTAAATCAGCAGACTTTGAGTAAAGCAGATTATCCTCCCTAATGTAGGTGGGCCTCACTGATCAGTTGAAAGACTTAATAGAAAAAAGACTGGCCTTCCTGGGGGAAGAGGGAATTCTGCCAGCAGACAGCCTTTGGACTCAAACAGCAACTCTTCCCTGGGTCTCCAGCTGGGTCTCCTGTTCTAATCCTGCAGATTTTGGATCTGCCAGGCTCCAAAATCATGTGAGTCAATTCCTTAAAATAAATCTCTCTCTAACTAAATTTTACTCATAACTCCGTTTTCTCTTTTCATCTCGTTGGCTTAATTAATTTTCATTATAAAAATTATCAAGTCAAAATAAACTAATTTATTTATTCATTTACAACTTAATAATTTTCCTGTTGGATTATAAACTCCATGAAGCCAGGGTCCTTATTCTTTGCTGCATCTCAAGTAGCTAGCACATAGTAATCATCAAAACCCATTTTAAATGAATGCAATAAAGATTTACTTGTTTCATAACTCTATAATGCTGGTGGGGAGTGATTACAAAAACATAATTTTAAAAAAATTTATTTATTGTATTTATTTTATTTTTGGCTGCACTGGGTCTTTGTTGCTGTGTGCAGGCTTTCTCTAGTTGCAGCGAGTGGGGGCTACTCTTTGTTGTGGTGCACCAGCTTCTCATTGCTGTGGCTTCTCTCATTGTGGAGAGAAAGCTTCTCATTGCTATGGCTTCTCATTGCTGTGGCTCTAGGCACGCAGGCTTGGGTAGTTGTGGCACGTGGGCTCAGTAGTTGTGGCTCATGGGCTCTAGAGCGCAGGTTCAGTAGTTGTGGCACACGGCTTAGTTGCTCTGCGGCATGTGGGATCTTCCTGGACCAGGGCTCGAACCCATGTCCCTACACTGGCAGGTGGATTTTTAACCACTGCGTCACCAGGGAAGCCCTAAAAACACAATTCTTGCTATTGAATATCTTTCAAACTACCTGGGGCGTTGAGGTTAACGCTGATGAAATTCTCAAAGAATAAGGTAAGACAAGAGAGGTGACAAGTTGTGTGATGTGGAACAGGGCTAGAGGATTCAGTGGAAAATGGGATCTGTGAGGCTAGAGACATCAGGCAGGAAGCAAGACCCTGTACTGGCCTTGTTGAAAAGGTAGAATTTTAATAAGAACAGAGAAAAGTGAATGAAAACAGGGAGACCTACATGAAGGGTAAATTAACCTGAGAATGAAAACATAGTAATTTTGACAGTGGAGGTTAGAAGCACCAGAAAGCGGCAAGAAAATTAGCTTGCAAGGAAAGGTAAGGCAATTGATTAAACAAGTTTAATGTTTGGTTTGGTAGCCAAATAGAAGCCATTGAATGCTTTGGGGAAGAGAGACCTAAAAAACAGTGAGAGGTTGCTTTATGAAAAATTAGCCTGATTGCTAGGCAGTGTGGATTGAATGGTAAAAATTCCAGAGTGGGGTAAACCTAACTTATCTCCCTGTGGTCTGTCCTTGCATCAATTCATTGGTACCTCCTTTCTCACTGCCCATGGCATTGTCGGGAATCTTCCCCCCGGCCTGCTTCACCCAGACCTAAGCTGGGTACTCTTGTTAGGTGAATGAGTGTGTTCAGCAACTTGGCTCCCTTTTCTCCTTTCTTATTTTTGCCTCTTTCTCTAGTACAGTTAACAGGAGCCCCATACCAGCCCAGGGTGAACTGGAGTCCTATCCCAGATCTTTTCACCACTCATTGATATGTAATGTCCTAATCTTCAGGAATCTCTTAATATCCCATTGCCAAGTCTGACATCAACTCACAACTAAGGTTACTTAACCTTAACTCAATGTCTTCTGTTTGTACCTCTTTCTGAGAATAAGCATTCCCAAATTCAGGAGGTTTGGAGAATGCTAGTACAATAATCTGTCAGTTCAGACTAAAGTCAGGCTCATTGACAGAGTAGCTATGACCTTAGGGCCCAATTCCTGTAGACGGTTTTTGTCTTCTTTCTCATTGTGTCCTGGGTTTGGCAACATCTATCTGTTCGTAAGTGGCTTAAAATATTTAATATTCTTAGAAAAGACTGCTCAACTCTGAATTGTCAAGGAATTATCAGACCCATTATGAGCCATTTTGAAATGACTAGAATACACATAGTCCAGGTAAAACTAAATAATCAAAATACATAAGAACCATTTGAAATCAGAACTACTTTTCAATAGCATAATTAAGCTGTAACCCAAAGGAACTAGCCAGAAATCTTTGCTCTTGTTAAGACAGGTTCACAGTGGCTTGCTGGCTTGAAACAATTTGATCCAGTTTTCAATTGGTCATATTCAAGCTAGTTTGATTTAGTTGAATTCAACTGGAACAAAAAAGAACTAGTTTAATCCAGTCAAAACCTCCCTGGGATGTAAAATTATACTCTCTGTAGACATCTTTGAACCTCCAGTATCTAATCCCAACACAGAGTAGGAACTTAATACATGTAGTTACAACCATGGACGACCAAAACTGAACAACTGAATATTAACCTGGTGGACAAGGGGACACTATGCACCCCAAGACAAGGGGTAACGACAAGGATTTTTCTCACTGAAAGTACAGCAATTGCTCTGTACAATACCATAGTCACTAGCTACATGTGTTTTGAAATGTGGTTAATCAGGATTTAGTTGTGCTGGAAGTGTAAAATACACACATTTCAAAGACAATTTAAAAAAGCAAAATATCTCATTAATTTCTAAAAATTGTTTATACAGTCTAGTAATATTTTGGATATATTGGTTTAATTAAAATATATTATTAACATTGATTTAATGTCTTTCTCTTTGCTTCTTTTTAAGAGGACTGCTAGAAAATCTTAAAACACATCTGTGACTCATGTTTCTGTTGGGCAGTGCTAGTGTGCAATGTCCTGCCACTGCTCGCTCATTAGAAGCATCCATCACCATCGAATCAAAACTTGTGCTCACAACAGGCCCAAGACACTTTTCCACACACATCAGGAATGTGCACTTGAGTAACTTCCATTCTTGAATTCAAGGACTATCTTACTTGTTCTTCTAAAAACAAAAACAATGAAACAAAAACAAAAACCTCTTCTCTCTGTCATCAAATTCTCCTGCTTTTTCTTTTAAATATTTCCCGAATCTGCTCTTTTCTCTTTCTTTTCCACTGGATTTATATATTCTTTGCCTCACAAAACTCCCCACTTCTAATATACTTATACCTTTGATTATGAGTATGTCTCTTAAAATGGAAAAAATAAAAGCACATTAAATTTAATATCATAGGCAATTTGTGACCTCCACGATACCCAGTCTCTCCCTGGACCACCAATTTTTATTTTCATATTTCATTTAACCAACAATGGTGATTACTACATGCCAGCCACTGCCCTAAACACTTTTCCAACATCAGCTCATTCAGTCCACATAGTTCCATTATGAAGATCATTCTACCGTCCCCATTTCACCGATGGGAAAACAACACAGAATAGTTGTTACTTGTTCAAGATTATGGCTGGCAGGGCCAAGATTTGAACCAGGTAATCTCTTTATTATTTACTTAGCATCTTGTGGCAGAGGTGGTCTTCCCTCCTGGTAGCTTCATCTCTCAAGGGTTTGCTCTACCCAGGCAAGGATGAACAGCAGCAGCTCTCAGCCATTCCCATGCTTTCCCTTGATCATGATTTTCCTTGCTTTTATGATTCATCTGTTCTCTGTCTCATTCTTCCAGGGTCCTTCCTTTTGATTTCCCAGATAGCAATAATCTAATGCAGATTTTAATCCAAATTATGGCACTAACAACTCTAAATAATACAGTTTCTTACACTGTAAAGGGTTTTCAGTTTACAAGGTACTTGAGGTACAATTATAAATTACCAATGTGTAGATGGGAGAAAATGTGTCCACTTTGATCCTGATGTTTTGGAGAAAATTACTTATCTCAGAGAAGTTTTTCTAATGGTGGGATTTCAGGCACTGTGATAGATCACTGAGTGGGAGAACACTGACATCACTGGGAACATTGCTTACCCTCCCTGCATTTTCATATAGTTCTATATTTCTTCATTTATGCATACATATCCTGTTTTGCTCACAAAGGGATTTGAGGCAGTTTTCAAACATAAATACAATGTAACAGGATTAAATAAATTGATGAGGAAACTGACACTGTTATTCATGTTCTCAGTGGCAAGAATCCAAATATGCGTTCCAGTTGCCTCACATATCCCATGATGGCCTGAAAAACAGAGGCACAAGGCACCCTCCAGGTCCACAGACACTCTTCTCTAGTATGGCTTTGCCCCAGATGACCTGGTGAGCTGAACTAGAGTTATCGTGGGTACTGAGTAACCCTGACTCTTATTTATTTATTTATTAGTTTTATTGAGATATAGTTGACATGTAACATTGTATTAGTCCAAGGTATACAACATAATGATTTGATATGTGTACATATTGTGAAATTATTACCACAATAAGCCTAGTTAACATGAATCATCTCAGATAGCAACTATTTTTTCTTGTGATAAGAACTTTTTTTTTTTTTTTTTTTTTGCGGTATGCGGGCCTCTCACTGTTATGGCCTCTCCCGTTGTGGAGCACAGGCTCCAGACGCGCAGGCTCAGCGGCCATGGCTCACGGGCACAGCCGCTCCACGGCACGTGGGATCTTCCCAGACCGGGGCACGAACCCGTGTGCCCTGCATCGGCAGGCAGACTCTCAACCACTGCGTCACCAGGGAAGCCCGTGATAAGAACTTTTAAGATCTACTCTCTTAGCAACTTTTAAATATGCAATACAGAATTGTTAACTACAGTCACCAAGCTGTACATTACATCCCCAGAATATATTTTTCTTATAACTGGAAGTTTTTATCTTTTGACCACCTTCACCCATTTCTCCCACTCCCAATCCCCCACTTCTGGCAGCCACCAGTCTGTTCTTTCTTCTTTAAGTTTGCTTATTTTTTAGATTCCACATATAAGTGAGATCACACAGTATTTGCCTTTCTCTGTCTTATTTTACTAAACATAACGCCCTCAAGGTCCATCCATATTGTTGCAAATAGCAAGATTTGTTTCTTTTTTATGACTGAATAATGTTCCATTGTGTATATATGCCACATTATCTTTATCCATTCATCCACTGATCAACATTTAGGTTGTTTCCATGTCTTGGCTACTGTAAATAATGCTGCAATGAACATGGGGGTGCAGATATTTTTTGATATAGTGATTTCATTTCCTTTGGATATACACTCAAAAGTGAAATTGCTGGATCATATAATAGTTCTAATTTTAATTTTTTGAGGAACCTCCAAAACCTCACTGTTTTCCGTACTGGCTACACCCATTTACATTTCCACCTGACTACTTTTAAAGATGAGTCTAGAGTTCAACATAATCAGCTGATATGAGCTTTCTTTTTTCTGGACCCTTTTCAGATTCCTACTTGGCCTTCTAACACAGAGCACCTCCTAAGCAGAAGGCGCTTCTAGTCCTTGAATCACCACAGCAATTTCTTAGGAGGCAAGACAGGAAAAAAAGGAAAATGAAGAAATAAAAGTGATGCCTTCCATTTTGCTTTGTCTTTAATTTGGTTAGTCCGCTCACTAAAATCTCTACCTCCTCCGTCACTATGGTAGCCTAATTTAATTAAGCTGGGAATTACACTTTGAACTATTTTAGAGCCACCCCTTCCCTAGGGATGGAGTAAGGCTTCTAGAGTCCCTTTGGAACTGGAATTGTTGGGGACATGGCAGGGACCAACTGAGCCAGCAAGAGAAGAGGTTACACATGAAAACCAAGGATTATGGGAGGAATATAAAAAAGCCACACAGAAGATGAACAAACAAGAACACACACCCTAAGATACTATACACTTGCTGGAAGCAGTCTACAAATTTGGTTCTGGGCTTTCTAGCAGCCAAAGAAAAGAGAAACGCAATGATTTATAAGAGTCAAAATGCCCATATTATAAAGTCAACACAGTTACTCAAAGAAATACAGCTTTTTCTGGAATTGATACCATTAAAGGGATTTTGTCCCTACATTCTTACTAAGGGTCCTACATGATATAGAGCGCAATGTTCTCAATAACATGCCTTTATTAAGTTTCTAGAACTTATCACATCTCTTGCCATGAATGCAAATCAGTAAAAGCAAATCTAAAAGGGCTGTTTCCTCTGGGTAAGGTAGTATACAATACAGCCAAAATTTTCTTTCATAACTAATAAATCACTGGACTCACTAATAAATGAGATTTGCACTTTTACATTTTTAAATTATTTCTATCAGAGAAAGTTAATTAATATTGACAATTTAGGTGCCTCTTTCCAGCCTTTTTTCCCCACTGTTGGAGTTTGCCCTAGTAAGGGTCCTTCTGTCCATGGGACCCTAACCTTGTAATCTATCCACAGGTAATTAGATCAAGGTAAGCTCCGAAACCTGTTGCTAGGCTGAGCTGAGTTAATCAGATTCCTCCCACCAAGAAATTAAATTAAGAAACACAAATCCTGCTGTAGTGATTTACTCTGGAGAAAGCAGCTGAAAGCACTAGAGTGAGTTTCATGGACAGCCAAACCAAAACCACACCAAAGTTGTAGAGAAACAGAACCTCTGATCCTTGAGAAGGAAGTTAACTTCCATACATTCCTGCTGCATCGCCTGTGAGTGTCTCCTGTCAGAGAAAAGAAGAAAGACACATTCTTTTCTCAGACTCTCCACCCTATCATTTCCCCAGCCTCCATATTTTCAGACAAGTCCTGCCTTGGACACCCTTCCTAAGAAAATGGCAGGGTACCTAGGGGCCACTGCCCTGGTGAGGGCAGGATAAGGAGGCAGGTGCTGGGATAAACCAGTAAGTGACTGACTGAGGTGATTATCAAACTGGCGATGACATGGGAGGGTCTGATGTTTACACTGTTAAATTTATTTATTTATGACAAGGCACATCGAGCACTTTGAAATGAAATCTTCAAGACAATCTCATGCACTGTGGGAGACGATGCCCCAAGATCCAGAAGGAAGAAATGGACACTCAACATCAACAGGATGTTAAGCATTAACCCAAGTTCTTGCAGATTAAGATGGCCATTTGCTATAGCACGAGACCCAGGGAAATCAATACTGCAACAATTACCTCTCTAGTATTAAAGCACCTGCCAGTAAAGTGCCTTTGAGATCCCATTTCATGCTACAGACCAGCAGCTCCATTTCCTAATGGACAAGCATTTCAGCTCCTATTACTTAGGTCTTGAAAACAGTAGCATCCTTTCAAAAGAGCCTGCAAGGCTCTTATTGATATCCTTCTAGATGGCTATGAAATAGCCTGCTCTGGGAAAGAGTCACTGTCCAGAGTGAGCACTTGCTTTACCAGGAAGCAATGTCTGAGTCGGCTGAGATAAGCAAGGCACAGCTGAAGATGCTGCCCAGTCTCCACAACCACTATCCATCTGAGGGTCATATCCCCCTCCTGGCAAGGGGCTAAGCAATTCCTCATAATGGTGAGCTTTAAGGACAGCTGCAATGCACTGAGAGTGTGCCATGACTGGAATGAAGGACACTCAGTTCCAGACAGGTCCAAACTGACCACTCTGCCATGTGCCCAGGGCACCCCTTCAGTCACCTGACATCCAAACAGCCCCAAATACAGCAAGAAGAGTGAAATGGGAAAATAGTGGGAAACCAGAAGAAAACAGGAAAGTTTGGATAATTCACCAAGAGGACATTCTGGTTCCAAATAATGGAAGATGGAGGAATGAAGTATTAGCCGAGTTACACACCACATTACTCTTTTTAGACAGAAGTGTATGTTCTGTGGAGAAAGATTATTTAGTTCAAGTGATAAAGGATGCTAGTTCTTAAGGCAGTCAGTCTTCAAACTAAGATTCCAAAAGATTGGTTTTGGTGTGTGCAAAACTATAGCAGTAAAATGTCTTGAAGGAAGCTCCATCTTTTGTGGAATCAAAGCTTCAAGAAAGAGGTCAAGAGGGATTTACTAGATAGACATGTGTCATTTGGGACTGACAGCCACAGGTTGTGGTTCCGTAAGAAACTTAGGGACTAATAGTTCCATGATCACAACCAAACATACTGGAAAAGAAAAAAACCCGACCCCGCATAAAAGAAAGAATATAAATAAACAATATCAAAAGAAAGTAAACCAGATACTCTAATTGCAGTTAGAGAGAAAGTATGATGTAGAGAGGAAAGCCTGCTCTGGTTGTACCGTGGAGCTAGTCCTGGAGTAGCTCTTGCCCTTATCACCTATTATCCCAGTGACACTGAGCACATTACTTAGGTCCTGTAGCTATCAGCTACACATTTGTAAATAAGGAGAGTAATATATTCTATACATGACCACTGTATAGATTAAATGAGATCAAGGATATAAAAGGTTTTGGTTTGTAAAAGGCATTCAGTACATGTTTATTTCTCCATTTTGATGTTGGTTTGATGATGTCAAGATGCATGAAACATCACAGATCCTAGAATCAAAAGGAATATTAAAGACTTCACTAGAGAGGACAACTGTACCCTGTTAATCAGGTCTCCTCCACGTTCCCTCTGAGAGAACTAGCTCCTTTTACAAACACTGAGAAGGTGGTCCTTTGTTTTGTGTGGAACTGCACAACATGGTGACAAGGGCAGGACAAGGGCATCTTCCCAAGTTTTCAGTGATGCTTCTTAATATTCCTATGATTGGCTGCTTTAATTCATAGCATATTTATCCTCCTGGCTTTTTCTGGGATTATCTTCCTAAACTTGGTTCTGTCTCCCAGTAGGACACCTGAGTTGAAGGTGTTCATAGTCAGTCTGGGCTGAGAGCCTATAGAATCTGGATTCTTCTTTCTAAACATGGCACAAAGTAACAATGTTATATGCCTAATAACAAATATCTTATTATTTTTAAGTAAAATATTTTTAAAACTCAAAAAATGCAGAAAATATGTATATATATATATAGATATGTATCACATATATATACACATATATATGCTATATGCTTATTTTTTGACACACTTACAGGCTGCCACCTATGGTTAAAAATACATCATTAAGCAATGGAATACTAATCAGCCATAAAAAAGAATGAAATGATGCCATTTGCAGCAACACTGATGAACCTAGAGATTATCATACTAAGTGAAGTAAGTCAAAAAGAAAAAGACAAACACCATATGATATCAGTTATATGTGGAATCTAAAATATGACACAAAAGAACTTATTTATGAAACAGGCTCACAGATATAGACAACAGACTTGCAGTTGCCAAAGGGGGTGAGGTAGGGGAGGGATGGATGGAGAGTTTGGGATTAGCAGATGCATACTATTATATATAGAATGGATAAACAACAAGGTCCTACAGTATAGCACAGGGAACTATGTTCAATGTCTTACAATAAACCATAATGAAAAAAATATGAAAAAGAATATGTATATACATATATGTATAACTGAGTCACTTTGCTATACATCAGAAACTAATAAGCTAACACAGCATTCTAAATCAACTATAATTTAATAAAAAATAAATTAAAAAAAATACATCATTAAGGAAGTGCTTCCTGAGCAAGTTGGACAGAAAAGCCTCTCCTCTGAGTCCTGTGCTATCTTGTCCTGAGGATGTTTGCTTTCTTCTCTGTTCTCAAGTTCAAACCCCCTCATACTCCCTCACAGGCTCTAGATCAGAGGAGAGACACTCTATATGGCCAAGGCTTCTAGGATCTCCAGAATCTGCCCTAGCCACTTCTAATCTTACAGGATTTGAGACTAGGCCATGTTATTAGCAATACTTTGCTGAACAGCTAGGGAAACTAAGGATTTTCCAGAAAGCTAAGATTTTCCAGTGGGGTGGGAGGAATCTGACAGATAGTGGGCTTTAAAAACTATTTCTTATATGGATGAATGAAAGAGTTAATAAAGGAGTGAAGAGTTAGAAAGAGATTTTACAGTGTGTTTCTAAGCTTTGGCCAATTTCATTTTTCAGAGTCATTATTATGAAATTTACTACTACAAGTAAAGTAGTACACTTGAATGACTTTTTAAAAATCTAATGATTTATGTCTTTCTTTAATTCTGGAAAACTCCCAGTCTATTATCTCTTGTAATAATATCTCTCCCACATTCTGATACTCGCTCATTGGACACACCAATTATACATATGTTGGATTTTCTCAGTAATCCTGTATAACTTTGTTTTTATTTTTTTATGTATTTATCTTGTTTTACTGCATTCCAGGTGATTTCCTGTTTACTCATGATAGGCTATACTACGATGCACAACAGAAACAAACAAACAAAAAACTCAGAAAGCAGAACAACAATTTACTTCTTGCCTATGTCATGGTTTAATGATGTTGGGTGGCTCTTTGAACAGATCTCCAACCTATGACTTAGAAATATATTGTGTAATGTTATGATACTGCTGTCATCAACATGTGGTCTTCAGTATCTCCAAGGAAGGAGAAATGCCTGGAGGATCACACAGGGTATTTTGTGGCCAGACCTAAAAGTGATACACATTAATCTCACTCATATTCTAATCACATAGCACCAATATCAATCCAAGGGCATTCAGGAGTAGTTTTCTTATGCGCCCAAGAAAATGAAATGCCATTGGTGACTATCAAGCCAGCCCCTACCACATTTATTTAGTTTTCTCTTCCTCTATACTCTTTCTCATTTACCTTATATAGTCTACTATTTATCTCATCTACCAAGTAATTTACTTAATTTTAATTTTCAATATTTTTGGTTAATTTGTATATATGCCTTTTCCAATTTAATAACTGTTACCATTTTAAGAATGCTATTTCTTCAAAAAAAAAAAAAAGGTCTTGAAGAACCTAGGGGTAAGATGGGAATAAAGACACAGACCTACTAGAGAATGGACTTGAGGATACGGGGAGGGGGAAGGGTAAGCTGTGACAAAGTGAGAGAGTGGCATGGACATATATACACTACCAAACGTAAAATAGATAGCTAGTGGGAAGCAGCCGCATAGCACAGGGAGATCAGCTCAGTGCTTTGTGACCACCTAGAGGGGTGGGATAGGAAGGATGGGAGGGAAGGAGACGCAAGAGGGAAGAGATATGGGACCATATGTATATGTATAAATGATTCACTTTGTTATAAAGCAGAAACTAACACACCATTGTAAAGCAATTATACTCCAATAAAGATATTTAAAAAAAAAAAAGAATGCTATTTATCTCTTTCAGGATTCTAACCAAACTTATTTTAAACAGGTTGGCCATTCCCTTCATTATTACTTTTTCTTAGCCGTGACTTGTCCTATTTGTTGACAAGTGACTCTCATTATTATAAATTTATTTATGTGCTTTGTAATGTTTGTATGAAAGCTAATTGTGCATGAGAAATTTTTCCCATTTCTCCCTCAAGTTAAAGTCCATTACTATTCCAACAATTTTTTCTTTTGATGTGCTGATTTCAAAATTAATATGGAACTACAAAAGATTAAGAATAGTCAAAACAGGGCTTCCCTGGTGGCGCAGTGGTTGAGAGTCTGCCTGCCGATGCAGGGATGCGGGTTCGTGCCCCGGTCCGGGAAGATCTCACATGCCACGGAGCGGCTGGGCCCGTGAGCCATGGCCACTGAGCCTGTGCGTCTGGAGCCTGTGCTCCACAACAGGAGAGGTCACAACAGTGAGAGGCCCGTGTACCGCAAAAAAAAAAAAATAAAAGAAGAGTCAAAACAGTCTTAAAGAACAACAAGAAGTTGGGAAGACATATGGTCACCTTATCTTTGATAAAGGAGGCAAGAATATACAATGGAGAAAAGAAAGCCTCTTCAATAAGTGGAGCTGGGAAAACTGGACAGCTACATGTAAAAGAATGAAATTAGAACACTCCCTAACACCATACACAAAACTAAACTGAAAATGGATTAAAGACCTAAATGTAAGGCTGGACACTATAAAACTCTTAGAGGAAAACATAGGCAGAACACTCTTTGACATAACTCACAGCAAGATCTTTTTTGACCCACCTCCTAGAGTAATGGAAATAAAATAAAAAATAAACAAAGGAGACCTAATGAAACTTAAAAGCTTTTGCACAGCAAAGGAAACCATAAACAAGACAAAAAGACAACCCTCAGAATGGGATAAAATATTTGCAAATGAAGTAACTGAGAAAGGATTACTCTCCAAAATATACAAGCAGCTCATGCAGCTCAATATCAGAAAAACAAACAACCCAATCCAAAAATGGGTGGAAGACCTAAATGGACATTTCTCCAAAGAAGACACACAGATTGCCAACAAACATATGAAAAGATGCTCAATATCACTAATCATTAGAAAAATGCAAATCAAAACTACAACGAGGTATCACCTCACACCAGTCAGAAGGGCCATCATCAAAAAACCTACAAACAGTAAATGCTGGGGAGGGTGTGGAGAAAAGGGGACCCCCCTGCACTGTTGGTGGGAATGTAAATGGATAAAGCCACTATGGAGAACAGTATGGAGGTTCCTTAAAAAGCTAAAAATAGAACTACCATATGACCCACCACTGGGCATATACCCTGAGAAAACCATAATTCAAAAATATACATGTACCTCAATGTTCACTGCAGCACTATTTACAATTTCCAGGACATGGAAGCAACCTAAATGTCCATCGACAGATGAATGGATAAAGATGTGGCACATATACACAATGGACTATTACTCAGCCACAAAAAGGAATGAAACTGAGTTATCTGTAATAAGGTAGATGGACCTAGAGTCTGTCATACAGAGTGAAGTAAGTCAGAAAGAGAAAAACAAATACCGTATGCCAACGCACATATATGGAATCTAAAAAAAATGGTACTGATGAACCTACTGGCAGGGCAGGAATAAAGATGCAGATGTAGAGAACGGACTTGAGGATACAGTGGGGAAGGGGAAGCTGGGACGAAGTGAGAGAGTAGCATGGACATATATATGCTACCAAATGTAAAATGGATGGCTAGCGGGAGGCTGCCGCATAGCACAAGGAGATCAGCTTGATGCTTTGTGATGACCTAGAGGGGTAGGACAGGGAGGCTCAAGAGGGAGGGGATATGGGGATATATGTATGCTTACAGCTGATTCACTTTGTTGTACAATGGAAACTAACACAAAACTGTAAAGTAATTATACTCCAATAAAGATATAAAAATAAATAAATAAATAAAATTTTACTTTCTGCTTGTTTCTAGAATATGGAAATTCAGTTGACTTCTGTATATTGACCTTGTATCTGGCAATCTTGATAAACCCAGTTTTGATTCCAATAATTCTTCTGGATTTTTTATATATACCATCATATTATTAATGAACAGTGACAGCTTGCTTCTTCCTTTCTCTCCTGATACCTTTCTTTTCTTCTTCTTGCCTTAATGTCCAGCCTAGTATGTCAAGTACATTTTTGGATACTGGTGGTTGTAAAAGGCTTCCTTGTCTGCTTCCTTTTCTCACAGAGAAAGCTTCTCACATTTCACCATTAGTTAAGATGTTTACTGTAAACTCACTGTCACTACACTTTATCAAATTCTATTCTTTCTACTGATATTTCTAGTATGCTAATTTTTAAAATACAGGAATGAGTGTTTTCCCCAGAGGATCAACTAAACAAAATATTATGTAGTACTAAAAGCTGGAAGAGTAGCTAACATTTATTGGTGTTTATTTTGAGTCAGGTATTACTCCAAGTATTTTACTTATATTAAATAATTTAATGGTCATAACAACCACTGAGGAATATTCTATTAATATAAACATCTTTCAGATGAAAAACCTGAGGCTCAGAGAGGTTAAGTACCTTGCCCAGGATCACACAACGTGTAAGTTGAGGAGCTGAGATTTGAATCCAGGAATCTCTATGTTTAAAAGCTCTATGCAATATTGTCATTTCCATAACCCTCCTACCTAGTACTAATATATGAGGTAAATTATATTAAGCCCTGGGCATAGAACCACATGCAAAGTAGGTGTTCAATAAATGCCAGTTTCTTCTGCTCATCTACTGTCCTCTGAACCAGCAAAACAAAACAAAACAAACAAAAAAGTCATATATTCCAAAGTTTAAGGCTTAATGTGAACTGATTCTACTCTAACAGTTTTCACCTCTTGGCCTGTGAGAAGAGAAGACACAATCATGAACTTATTCCAATTAAGCAAACGATCTCAGTTTCTAAAAATTTCTGACTCAGAGAGATGGAGATCCTGACCACACACTCTCCTTTCATCTTTCCCTGCTTCATCCTGAGAACAGCAGACAGGACATGTGTCATTCTAGCTACATTACTGTAAGACTGTTTTATCTTCAGAACTCATGTTCCATCTGAATGCAGCATGATCAAATGAATGATATTTAAATGGTAATATATCAAGCAAGTTCCTGATATTCCATTAAAGTTGGTCAGCACGTCATAATAATTTCCCTTCAAGCATTCTTACAGGCTTTCCTTGCTTTCTCTTTTCTATTACATACACACAGTTTCAAGTACTTTGTTTCTCTAAGGTTTTTCCCCCTTATGCTCTTATGACTATTTGTGTGCTTACAGTTAAAATTTATACACACTATTTTATAAATAATTTTTTCCACATCTGCCTTTCCCATAGAAATGTGTGCACCTTGATGGAAGGCACTATTTTATGTTTATGTTTGTATCCCTACCGCCTTGCATAGAACATGACAATAGTCATAGCTAAATGAACGTTAGTTGAATGGATGGATGGATGAATGAACTCAACTAAGAGTGACACTTTAGAGCTCCATTTTGGGTTCTTCACTGACATTCTTTACTTCTGCTGCCCAGATCTCTCTGGGCATGAAAATACATGTTTGTCTTTCTGCTTCAGAAATATTACCCCTTTTCTTCATGTTATTATGTTGAAATTGCTTCCCAGATGATGGACAGTTTGCTTTTTTTCCCACTAGCTTACCTAACATGACCCTCTGTGGTTTCTTAGACATGTTACCAGTCTCCTTTCCTTTCCTTACTGATTTGCATTTAGCAAGTGAATGAAAGCAAGGAACTGCTTCAAAGGAGTTCAACTTCTAATGTGCTGCTCACAGGGCTGCCAGAAATTACAGGTGGTGCCTCAATGCAGTCCTCTGGAAACAGACATCTAAACACTACATAAGTCCATGCTTCTGTAATTTTAAGGCTTTAAGTCAGAACAACAAGGAACTGTCATGTTTTTTTATCTATTCAACTCCCCCCAAAATGTCTGAGGTTGAATTGCAGCTGGTTGATCATTTTGGCTCAACATCTGAGTCCTGACTTTGGGGCCTGGGTAGATAGAGAGAGGGCATCCAGAAAGGAATCCTACCTGCCGTACTTTCAGCCTAACAATATATTTTTGTGATTAAGTGCTTTTGTGGTGCATGTTTGCATGCAGCCATTGGGGGTGTGTGTATGCGTGTGTGCGTGCTTAGTTGAAATATGGATGTTTTCTTTCATTCACCTTGAATGTAAAAGCAGCTCCCTGAATCGCCTCGGGGTACTTTTCAAATTCCCTGTGATATCACCCAGTTGGAATTATGCACACTCATTTTCTAAATTCTGCAAAGAAAATTGTTGAATTCTCTGTGACATTTACCATAACTCTGAAAATTTATGCTGTTTTTTTTCTCTTCTCCCACCCCTATCCCCTTTTCAAAAGTGTTCGTCTTCTGGCTCCATCTCCTTGAGTGTTAAATGCTTTCAGAAAGCATTCATTTTTATTATCAGCCATCTTGCTCTATTTTATTTGCTACGGAATTATTCCATAGTCTAGTCTGTTTCTTGGCTATAAAAAGAGAATACCATTATTTGGTACATCCCAGTCATGAATCCGGGATACCATATCCGTCTCATGTGTGTTAAGTTTTAACTCAACAATATCAAAATCCTCTATAGACGGATATAATATACTCTAAATTCCTGAAGTAAAGGAAACACAGTGTATGGAGTCTTATTCTCTCCTTTTCTCATGATTGCCCCCACTTAAACATTTCCCTTGGCTTTCTATTAACAGGGGTTAATAGAAAGCCAAGGATTCTCACACTGTAAGGTATCTTAAAGTCTCCCAGATAGATTGTAAAAACTGTAGTTTCCCCACAACCTACTCTCAGAGATTCTGATTCAGAAAGTCTGTGTTGGGACCTTGGAAGCTGCATTTCTAAGAAGTAATCCTACTGGGTTTGATGCAGGAAGCACAGGGATCATATTTTGAAAAGCACTGATGACTGGATGAAATCCAACCTTTTAACATTGCACTACACCTTCTATCAACTATCCCCTAACACTCTCTTTTCTTTACCTGACACTGTCCTAAATGTTCACAGTCCATCTTTTCTGATCTTCTCACCACCTCTCCAGAGGTCCCCATGCCCATATCACCTCTTCATCTTTGCATGTGCTCAGAATGTCCTTTCCCTCTGCCCAGAGGGATCCCTACTCATTTCTTCAAGATCTATTTGCAATATCCCCTTCTTGGTGCAGCCAGAAGCCAGCAACTTTCTTTGTTATGAATGAATAAATGAATCAATGAATCAACAACCACTTATCAAATACCTGCTAAGTGCTAAATGCTTAAATATTTGCAATCTCATTTACTTCTCCAATCTTACAAGGACCATTTATCCTTCTCATTTTACAGATGAGGTCACTGAGTGTTGGAGATGATAAGTGACTTTTCCTAAAGTTAAAGTTAGTTATCAGGATGGATGATCAAACCCACCTCCAATGATTCCACAGTCAATACTCTTCTCTCCCCTCCACTGCCTTTCATAGCTCCTGTTCACTGAATTTCCTTATCACTTTACCTGTGACTCACTGTGACCCTAATCAGACTCCACTGTACTTATTTCTTTACAGGCTTCCTTTATGTGCTATATGGTATTCTCTTCAAGGTCAGAGGCCAAGCTCTCTGCTCAGTAGCTAGACATAGTAGACATGCATTATGCTAGTTGACTGAATGAATGAATGGTACACTGAGTAAATGTAAGCCTATATCATTGAGCACTTACTGTGGTGGATGTTGTCACTTTAAAGCCACTCAATATGCATTTCCCCTTCAAAATAGCTTCCTGATTTACTACTGGGATATAATATTTTCCGCATTGTATGTAATTTTGTAGGCAGTATAATTCTGGGCAACTCTCTTACACAAAAGAAACTGAAAAAGGTGAACTCTTGAGTGGTGACTCAAGGATTGGGGAAATTTTGTTAAGTTCCTTTATTTTAGCAATGGCAACAGTTCAGATTATTGAGATAGCTTCAGGGCTCCTGCCTCCTACTTTCTGGAGCTTCTATGGTTCCCATCTATCCTCAAGCCCCATCCCCCAGCATCCCAGAGACCTCGTGAATCCTCCATTCCATGCCCAGGCAATAAATTCCCTTTTATAAGACACAGACGGATTCTGCTGCTCTCAGTCAAAAATCATAACTGATGCGCCTATTCCTCAGAGAAGCCATTTTAGCTTTCCTTGCGGCACAGTAAGATGTTTGCAAGCAAGCAAAACCTATGGAATAGAACTAGATAAGTAAAAATTGCATGCTAGTCTTAGGACGTGAGCTGTGATAAGCAACCTGTAGCATCAGAAGGCTTTTAAAGGTTTGTTTTGAGTTGATTATTCATGTTGACCCTTCTTAACAGAGTGGAAGCAGGGTTTTTACTCTCATTTTATAAGACAGGCCATTTATGGTGTCCAGAGGCAATGTAAATTTGTGATTCATATTTATAAATGGCAATAGTGGCCACTGAGTTTGACATTATTTTCCCAAAGGGAATAATAAGATTTTATGAGTTTTTGCCAATATTTGCTTACTTGCAGATGTGATTAGACAAGAGCAAGTGCTTTCCTGGTGCAAAGACTCTGTTAAGGGAAAACAAAGAATTGGAGTTCACAGCATAATAATAATAATAATAAAAGCTTATAGAGATTAGTGTACTTTGAAAGGGAGTATTTACATGCCCAGATAAAAAGCTCAGATTTGAAAGGTGTTTTGTTGCTACACAGAATAAGAGATGAAACTATTTTCAATAAACCTAGTGGCTAATAAAAGCTCTCAAAGAACAGGATATTCATTCATTCATTCTTTCATTCTTGGAACCAACATTTATTGAACACTGGATACGTGCTAGGTGCTGGGACGAAAAGTCCTACAGAGGAGGTAATATCTGATCTGCATTTACATAAATGAGCAGATTGTTTCAGCCCAAGTTGCAATAGCTTGGTACAGTGGAACCATTAATTCTATCTTTTTCTCAATCAATAATATATCAGAAATAGGCAGTTAGCTTCTTCTCTGAGCAAATTATTATGTTAGATCCTTTGACATAGGTGAAAGACACATCAAAGAAGCCTAAATCATGGTTCCTGCCCTATAGAAGTTTATGGTCCATTTAGAGAGCTAATTTGAAACTTCATAAAGTAAAAGGGAATGATATGAGAGAATTTGTATCTCAGTAACTTGTATAGTAAGTGCTGCAAGTGCTGTAAGAGTTCAGAGAAGTCAAGTTAGCGTATGATAGCACGATTGGGGAAGGAATCATGAAGGAAATGGAATTCAACATAGAACTGAAAGGGAATAAAAAGCTCAGAACTGGAAAGTGAGCTTAGAGATATTTCATGCACCTCCTTGCCCTTGCCCTGCATCCTCTCTCCTAATTTTACAGATTAAGAATCTGAGATTCAGAAAGATTAAGTGATTTGTAGAAATGTAGACATTTCTACATTTACAAGTTACAGAGCCAAGATGAAACTTACAATCTTAAAAGATTTTGATAGGAAGACAGAAACGGGAGAGTTCTTGAGACTGTGTTGGGGAGTAGTGGGAAATTTAAATGGGTAGGTGGGGGAGGTGACCATGGAGGTTTTTGAAAGCAGGAAGAGTAGACAAGACTTGAGGTTGCAGGAAGGGAGATGTAATTGGAAAATTCTGAGTGCACAGTGGTCCTACCAACTTGGGAAGCTGGTTTGGAAAGATGAAAAGCAGAAGAAGGTTAATTATAGACAAACTGAATTTGAGATTATAGCAATGAATCAGCAAACAAATATCCAGCTTTTTTCCAATATATTATTATAACATCAACAGTTGGCAACATTCAAAAGATCTGACAATATTTACTTATCATTTAATGTTTCATTGCAGTCCAACATTTTAATGTTAAAAGCCTTCTCTTTCAGAAATCCAACCACAACAAAATGTAGCACCATTACATAAAAGAAGAATCTGGTAGGCACACTGTGTTCTGAATTCCAGCAACATACCTCCCTAGCCTCCAGCAACAACAAAGGTGGGTTTCCAGGCAAGGAGACAAAAGACCAAATTTACTAACATTATTATGCAGAATTGCTCATGATGTCTTATTGAATAAATAGCCATTTGAATGAGTAGGTGAGTGGATGGAGGGGTAGATAGATGGACAGAAGAGTGAATATGAATGAAAAGTTACCATGGCAAAGTCTGGAAGATTATTAAAGAAATTTCTGAAACATTACCTTGCTCTAAGTAGCAAATTTTATGTTTTCCCTCAAAAGATAGAAACCTTTTCAAAAATGTATTTACTCTTCCGATGAATACCCAAAGGAAGAGGAAGAATGAGTTTTATTTGGATTTAGTTGGTGTCTGCTTGATGGCACTCTTCTAGTAAGAGGCAAGAGAGGGGTGATAAATCAGTTGACTGCATAATTCATAAACATAAAATTTGAAATAAGACATAAGTGTTTCAAAGGAAACACTTTTAAGCAAAGTAAATGGAGAATCCTTACTACATAATAATTTACTATTCATTGCATTTGAGAATATCAACAGGCACAACGCAACAGGTACACAGGATACACGGAGTTTCTCTTATAAATAGTACAATTTTCCACAAAGAAAACTGAGTATAAAATGATAGTTAAAAAAAAAAAAACTTAGGAAAGTATAAGCACTTAGTAAGGTATATCATAGGAGCAGGTACTGAGAAACCAATGTTGATGTTTTACCATAATATTTGACTTGTTCATCATAAATATTTAGCTTGTTAAGTCACAATTAATAATCATAAAATGTAATTACACAGTAGTTACCAATGTCATTTTAAGTTTATTTCAAATCAGCCAGATTTACTCTACACTGCATAGATACTAAATCACAACAGAGCTCTTAGAACAATCAATATTTAATTAACTTATAATTACTCATACTAACTGCCTTTTAAATGTAAATTAAATGCTACCATGTGACATTTAAAGGGATTACCATTTTTCCTATTAGGTCACTGTATATTATGTTTATTGCCATAATTTATCCTTATTGCTAGTGAGAGTATTTGTAGTCTCAGAAGATGTATAAATTTGCAGAACATTAAGAAAAACAAGGCACTAATAACTGTGTTGTATTATCTTCTAAAGCCATAATTTAGAAGGAGAATAAATAACACTTTTTTTTATATTTAGCAATTCTGATCTTGTTCACAGGGACATACTGACTGCTTGCTGCTCAAACTTCCCAGGGGCTCAAAGGAATTCCCCCATTTACAACAAATGTCCTGGTACCCTGCAGCCACCAGTCAGGGTCCAGGTGTGAACAGATTGCACTGATCCAGTTAGATGATGCTCTCTGCTTATAGATTCCATTCCCTTGAAAGCTGTAGAAATTTTTTCAGGCCTCGGGGTGCCACTGAGAAGGAAGCTGTTTCAGTGCACTAAATGGTACTCTACTGGTTAGAAAGCATCTATTAAGTATGTATCCAGAGTGGCAGGACTAAGGAACAAGAGATAGCTTCAGCTACTAGATTGGAAATGGCTTCTAATTCGATTGTTAATTTCTGAGAGGGCTAGTAATCAGTCTAATATCTTTGGTATCCTTCACCGCATCTAGATCTGTGACTGGTCTATTGCAAGCACGCTTCTATTACTTAATTTGCTACACAATGGGAAACCCCAATAATTTGTTTTTAAGGAAGGTCCCTTACATTCAACACCAAACCACTCTAGCACTAGAATCAAGCCACAGTTAAGAAAACTGAATTCAAAGATGCCTATGAAATCAGGAGATCCCAGGCAAATGCTACAGTTTTCAACAGGGAGACCCATGCCCTATCTACTAGAACATGAATTCCAGTGAGAACAGCACCTGGAGGAGAGGCTCCATTTGCATAGATGTCCTCAGGTGACATAAATGTCCAATGGTATGTGGCTAATGACACTGTGTTCCAATATTACAGATATAAGAGGGATAACTGGAGACCATGGTGACTAGGAAAGCAGGCCTCATCTATAGGGAACAACTGTTACTAACTCTAGCCAACTGTTAGCATACCTTCTAAATTTTTTCAAAAAATTATGGAAATCCAGATTTTTATGTGAAATCAGATCATATGGCAACTAATCTGAATTTTTTTCAAGTATGAGTTTCTACTGTACAAGCAACATGAATCACAACTTTGGATTCTATGTGGCTCATGGTGGTTAGTTAGCAACCTCTATTCTGTTGTGCCTAACACAAACCCTTCACTCCAATCCAACAGATCTCCAAGCCCCTTACTGCTCCACACCTGAACACCTGTCATTTTTCTCCACTACTTCTAGATCTAAATATATCATTCAACTGGCTTGAATTTCTTCTGAGCTTCCCTGTTGTCTGGAATAAAGTGCAAATCTTTGGTGAACTCCATTAGGTCCTATCTAGTCTTAACTCTAACTACCCCAGAGCTCAAGGTTCCTGTATCAAAAAACTCCAAACAATTCACAGCTTCCCAAGTATGCCATGACATTTTGCACACATATGTGAACGCACATGCTATTCTCTCTAAGTGCAATGCCTCCCTGCTCCTGCCCCCTCTGCCTGGACGATCCCACTTAAGTCTCCAAGCCTCACAGTCAGTGACTCCTTTTCCATGAAGATTTCCCTACTTGTACTGATAGTTTCTCCTTAGTTCCTTTAGCATTTATTACATCAGATTGTAAATATGTATTTATTTGTCTCTCCTTATCAGACTGAATTCTTTGGGAGCGAAGAATAATCCTTTCCATCTTTGCATTCTCTGTGCCTAATAAAGTGCCTGGTTTTTATTAATATTTTGTGAATAAATGCATAAATCCAATATTGACACCTTGATATTTTATTGGCAAAGCACAGATTTTGTAAAATATGAACTGTATTTAGGGAGTATGCATAGATATGTATGTGTTCATGGAAGAAGTGAGTTAATAAGTAAATGTATCAGCCAAAATATAGCAGATGGGCTATAAGAAATACATGCCAGGTACTGGACATTCCAGAGATAGGCTGAAATGGAATTGAAGCAGGGCTGAAGAAGACTGTAACAGAAGCCTGGCATTAAGGCCATGAATGAATGGCCATGAGATAAGTGCCAATGTAAAAGTCTGAGAGACTGAAAAGCAGCCTGTGGGAGAGTGAAATACTGGGTAGTACCCAAGTTGTGACTACTCTAAGCATTCCACATCCTGTCATCAAGTAGAAGTGTCTCTGGAATTTTGAAGCTGCCCCTGAGACCCACCCATGAGAAAAGGAAATAAGGATGGGTTGGCAGACGTGCTCGGGGAGACAGGGATGAGGCTGGATAAAGGGTGCTGATTGTGCTATGGCCTAAATGCTGAACAGGCGATCTGGACTTTGGTCTACACCGACTCAGTGTGAACTTCAGGCAGAGCATGCACAGCATGTAAATTCTCTTGGCCTTTATGTCTCCATTTGTAAATAAAGGATCTTGATACAATATTCTGAAGATCCATTCCAACTCACTCGTCTGTGATTCCATTTAGTTTACGAATGTCTAAACCACATCTGGGGGAAACTTCTCTGAGTCTAGAATTGCTCAACCCTAGGGGTTGAAAAGACACAGATGTACTGCAATAATACCAGAAGGTGAGCTCTGTGGGGTCAGGGATTTTCATCTGTTAGGTTCACTCCTACAAGACCTGTATCCAGCATAGTAACTGGCACATACTAGGCTCTCAGTAAACATTTGTTGATTAATGAACTGGGGAAGCATCTCACAAAGACACTCCAAACCCTATTCTAAGCCTGGACAGGCTGTCTGTATGCCAGTCTTACCAATGAGCTTGTGTGTGTGTGTGTGTGTGTGTGGGTGTGTGTGTGTGTGTGTGTGTGTGTGTGTATTCACCTGGAAATCTAGGTTATTCTTTCCTGTACAAACTTTTGGCAAAACTCCTTCTCATTGTGCTTTGGAACAATTCTATGCAGTGTGTGGTTATTTGTGCCACACAACTACAGCATGAATGTGGACACAGCCATGTGTCAAATGAGTCTCATTCTGTCCTAGATATATCCCCAAATGTCCATCAAGACTCTCGCAGGCATGGTAGGTTCCATTCCTGGAATCAAAGTGAGCCCAGACAAATGGATAATAGCACCTTCCTCCCTAGAAAGTACAGTCTAAACAATTCTAGCTCAGCAGTTTTCAAACTGTGCTCTTCATGGCCCTTGAATTCCATGAAATCACATGGAGAACTGAGTGGGTAGGGCTCTGAGCTCTCCATCTCCTGCACTAACTGGAGAAATACGTTTATCTACCATGTGTTGAGTTTCCCATAAACTTTTTAATTTGAAGAAAGAATTCACTGTTTTAAAAATGTCTGAAAACCCTTGAATGTTTTACTCAAAATGTCCAAGTGCCTATAGGTGAATAATAGTAATAGCTAATACTAAGGAGCACTTACTATGTGCTATGTTCTGATCTAAGAACTTTACGTGTATTCATTCGTTTAAACCTCACAACATCCCTAAGGCATAGGTATTGCTATTACTCTCAGTCTTCAGACATAGTGGCACAAAGAGGTTAGAAAACTTTCTCAAAGTCATGCATAGCTAGTAATTAAATTAGCAAGACTGATATTCAAAGTGAGGCTCCAGAATTCATGCTCTTAACCACTCCATTATACTACCTAGGAAAAGTCAAAAGTAAGCACTCCCTGATGGCTTCAAAGTAGGTTTTCCTTCTGGAAATCTCTCTAATAACTTTTGCATGATCCTCCTTGCTAGACAACAAAATTTTCAAATAAAACCAAAAGCATTATCTGCCCTGGAACTTTAAAACTGCATCTTGCTTCACTTCCCTCAAACTCATGGAATTAACAAGTTGATATGGAACTTGAATTTGTCCCCACGCCATTTGGACTTAAAGGTTTAACTTAATATGGGGCAGCACCTCTGTCGTACACCTAACTGGCTCTGGCCCTTTAAGGCAACCCAAATACTCAGGTGCCATATACTTATCAATGAATAATGACAAGCTAAAAATACCCTAAGTTAATCATGGCAATCCCCCTAGATCCTGCTTGCTTGTACCTCACCTGCTGCCTCTCTAAACCCTATCTCCATTCTGCTGTGAACTCTTGGCTCTGAAACCCTATTCCATCTTGCTCCAGGACCCATGGCCTTAGTGTTGCTTCTTGGCTTGCCAGAACCTGATGGGCTCAGATTTGGCTTGTTTCTATGGCCCTCTCAGCCAAGTACTGTCTAATGTTTGAATCCTGCTGTAGTCCCTGTCCTTTGGAATACAATTTCCAACACTAACCAGTGTCCTGGTCTAGGATGCCCAAGCCCCTCTCCTTTAGGGCTGTATGCAGATGTTGCCCTCCTCATTTTAGCCTAAATTCTAGTTTTTCCCAATTCACTGTGCAGGGGCTTTTAGCATTCGCCACAGCCAGAGTTGGGTCATTTATAACATGATTGGAGCAACTGAGTAATGACAAGGTGAGACTGAATGAGTCTTTTAGAAACTCTAAAAAATGAGTAAGAAGATTGTAAAGAAAGCCAAGAAAAGGTAATTGTATTGCCTCACTTCCAACCTGTTACAACTGTAAAGAATTTTTAAAGAGGGGTTTCAAAACCAAGGCTCAGAGAATTGAAAACTGAAGATGTGCTATGGAAAGGTTCTCACCACTGGGGGATGGGTCACTGGAGGAAGCCCTCCCCTAGGTATTAATACACTTATACATTTAGTACTTTACATAACCTCAGAAATTTAATGAAGTAATTTTTAAAAATTCAGATATTTACGATTCACCTGGCTGCTACTAATCCTCCACTCTTCAAACAAAGGAGAGCACGAATCATAGAAAATGGCCTGGATGAATCTCGCCGCATGTGGATTTCCAAGAATTTGTGACTGTATTTTCCAGCCCTAAAAGTCATTCAACTTGATGCACAACTATTAACTCCAGAGTCATAGGAAGTTAAACTGGGGTTAGGGTGCTTATAAATTACACTCTATTAGAATAAGAGAGAGATGGAGTGCCCTATGCTCTCTGCTAACCCATGCTGATTTTAATCCAAGTGTAATATTGACAAAATCGATATGCCTGGCAGTTATGTTTTAAAGGCATCATCTGAGTGGCATTTTGCAATAAATGATTAGCTGAATAGCTTGCTCCCTGCTGGGCCAGTAGAGTTTGTTTGGTTTTATTAGTTATTAGTCTGCAACATTTAGAACATGTGACTGCTGAAAGAGACCCAGGATGTACTCACGCTTAGAACAAATAATAGAAGGGGTATGCAAGGGCTTTGAGGATGTTTGTTTTTCCTTCAGAAGAATAGGTTAGGCAGAGGAGTCATAAGCTTTTATTGAAGCCCTACTAGTTCTAGACGCTGCCCAAGGCATTTGTCATGGTCATGAAAACATCTCTCAGATCTCTGTGAGGAGAATGATTGATCTAGGCCTCAGCTGCTACACTGTGAAATCTATCACTGCCTTCTCTGGAGGTCATGTTTCCCATGAGCTGCTTGCTTCTAACCAACTGATTATGGTTGGATATTGAGGTGGGTCCATTTCTGGAAGATGCGGAACTCCTCTGGTGGGAGACTTTGGCTCAAGGACTTTCTTAGGACTATGCTGCAATGTGAGACTCTTCCACCCATGCCTCCTTCCTTCCCTTTCTCCTTCACAAGAGTCATATATGCGCTACATTCTGATGGCTCTTCCAACTACCCTTCCCTCACTCCTTACCCACTTTCTCTAACAGTCATTCCTCTAATAAATCTATTGCATATCTAATCCCATTTTAGTGTCTGCTTCTCAGATGACCCAGACTTACACAATAGTTTTATATATACATTGATTTAGTTTACTCCTTACAAAAAGCTTATGAAATAGTTTATTAATCAAACTAATTTTAAAGCATATATAACTGATTCTTTTTAAGAAGAAAACATGTTCAAGAAATGGTAACAGGTGGGAAGAGGTCTAATTTTTGTGTGTCTGAAAAGTCCAGGGGAAAACCCTCAGGCATGGCTGGGTCTAAAGATTTGATCCATGTCATCAAGAATCACTTTCTGTTTATCTTTTGGCTCTAAAGTTCTCTGTTTTGGCCCTATTCTATGAGAGCTTATGCTTTTGTATTAACTCCAGGTTTACATCCTCCTCTTAGCAACTCGAATGGTAGAGAGCTTCTATCTTTCCAACAACTCCAGTCAGACTCCTAGACATGGCTTTGATTGACCTGAATCAAATCACATATCCGTACCTGAAGTAATCATCGTGACCTGGAGGATAGGATACACTGATTCTAGCTTAATACTAGAACATGATCCCAGCCTAAAGCTGGGGAAAAGATCAGCCTCACTTAGCCACATGGACTGAGAATAGGGAAGAGGTGATTTCCATAGAGGAAAATTAGGATGTTCTTTTCAAAAGAAGTGGAACAGTTTCTGAGCATCATGTGTTGATCACAGAAATATGTTACAGATTGGAAAATGGAAAACCAGGAATGTTAAACCATCTGCATAAGGAAGTGGTTCTTAAACTTCAGCGTGCATCAGAATTACTTGGAGGCCTTGTTAAAACACATATTCCTGGGCTTTACCCTCAGAATTTCTGATTTACTAAGTGTATACTGAGTCACAAGAATTTGCATTTCTAACAAGTTCCTAGGTGATGTTGATGCTGGTCTGAACCAGTGCTCGGAATAAGTGAAAAGTGTTAACCCTTTTGAGTAATTTCTAAGTTCCAGGCACTGTTATAAGGTTTACATACATTATCTCATTTAGTCTTCACAATAATGCTAGGAGGTAATTCCTATTATGATCTCTATTTTAAGATTTTGGGAAGCTAAGGAAAAGCCTAAGTAACTTTACCAAGGACACATATTAGAAAGTGCCAATGTTGGAACTGAAACTCAAACGGCTCCTTAAACTTTCCTAAGACAAACAGCCAGGAGGATGACATCTGCCTTGGGAAAACAGAGGCCAACTAGTTCTCCTCTATCGGGTTATCCATGGCCTATGTGATTTGAAGTTTAAAAATCAATTAACTACCATTTCTCCAAGATCATCCATGTTAATTATATCTTAAGCACACACAGGCACATAAAGTGATTATAAAAAAAAAATGGTAATGGTTTCACACCAATTTATGACCTAGACCAGAATCTACACTATGGGAACACCTAGAAAGGACATGTTTCTCTCAGATATTTCCTCTTGAGTTCCTGCTGCAGTGTGAAGTTTTAATATCTCATCAACTATATAGCAGTCATAAACCACCATCCCTTTTTATCTAGATTCTAATGCAAGAAAAGGCACCTTCTTAATAATGACCTAAACCTATCTCATGAAATAATGCTCAAGGATGATGAACTCTAAATTATGAGGGATTACTTTTAAATTTATGGCAACTTTCCTGAGCATTTTTACTACCTGCTTAATTTCTCCAGCAAACCATAGTCACTGTCACCCATAATATAAGCAGTTCATCTAGAGGAAAGAAGTCCTAGTTTCCTTAAAGGTTTATTGAATTTTAAAGAAGAATTTATCACATCAGACCATGGCACATCCTGCTGCCAAGCACAACCTTGTGTTTACCAAAACTGAAACATAAAAAATTATTAATTCCAGCCTCCAAATAGCCTGCATTTGACGCAGGGAAACCACAAAGGTCAGACATGAGGGGGAAAATAAAAGAATTCATGACAACTAAGATTTTAAACTCTGAACATTATGAACTATAATTCAATCTCAGGAGCTGCATTTATTCAATAAAGAATTGTAACAAATTTGCTATGCACAAGGCTCTGTGCTAAACACTGCAGAGGATGCAAAGAACATTAAAACATGAGCACCTCCCTTAAGGAAATAACAGTCTGATAGGGGAATTGATACAATACCTATGGTTTTTGACCAGCTATAACTAGCTGGATCTCAGACTAGATACCTAGTTAGGGTAACGGCTATCGTGTTCTATCCAGGATATTCAAAAATGCAATAGCTCAAACAAGATCTCCAGGATAGGTACCTGGTCTCTGCTCCAAGAACCAATAAGGGACCCAGGGCTAAAAAGATACATCGGCCATCCTAACAGCATCTAGAATCTAGGATCTTGCCATCTGCATGGACAAAACACAAAGATGACCCTATGTCCTGGTTCCACCAGGAAGAAAGAAGAACGAGAACATGGAGACAACAGGAACAATGCCTTAATGCCAGAAGTGGCACATATTACCTCTGTTTACATTCCATTGGAAAGAATTTAGTAATAGGGCTAGGCCTAATCACAAGGGAAGACAGAAAATGAGGGAGGATGAAATTTGGTAGTCACCTAGCCATCTCTTCTCTAATACTTCACATGATTTATTTCACTTGGTGCTCACAACTATACAACGACGTAGCTATCTTTATTTCCACATTATATATGGAAAACATATATAATGTTTTCATTATATATGGTTAAACAACTGGTACAAGTTCGCATTAAGCCACTGAATAGAAGAATTAGAATTCAAACCACAACATACCTGACTTCCTGCCCGTGCATGCAGCCATTATGAAAGGGAACAGCTATGATACACCACCTTCTCATCACTCTAAACACGATTGTCTTTTTTTTTCTAATTTATTTTTGGCTGCGTTTGGTCTTCGTTGCTGCGCGGGAGCTTTTCTCTATAGTTGCGGTGAGCAGGGGCTACTCTTCGTTGTGGTACGATTGGCTTTAATATTGGGTAGTGCGAAAAGTTCTTTTTCTTTTAATGTGAGAGTAGTTAATTAGTAATGATGTATACATGAGTTCATAAAAGTTGTGAATCTTGACATGAGGCCAAAAAAGTACAGTCTGTGACCCACCTACCACGGACAGAGAGCCATTTATTTCTCCACGGCTTGTGTCCTGCTAATCTTTTCATCCCGTTTTTGTATTTTACTGGGGATAGTGTCGGGTAATGTAATTATAATTAAGTAGCCTCCAAATAGAAGGTGTTATTTGGCCACAGCCAAGAGGAATCGCAATCAAGGCAGAGCTGGCTGTGAACGCTAAGCTGAAAACTACAACTGAGCTGCATGACATTTGAAAGATTGGGGAATTGTTTTTATTGTCGTTTTGTTTCACAAGTACCATTTGATTTCTATAGGTTTTTTTTATTCACCATATTTCAAACGTCTGCCACCATGTACCAAAGCAGACAGATATGTGATGCCTGCAAAGGGAATCGTGAGCTGTCTGCCACTTGGAATGTGAAGACAGGCACAGTGGCTCTTTATTTCAAAAGGGTATCTGCCACTTTCTGAAGGTAACTCATGAACATCTGCAGGATTGGGAATACAAAGAGAAAAATAAAAGGAAGGATAAGAGAGGGCATGCTGGAGCAAGGAAACAAAAACTTTGGTAAATGACAGTGTTTAAAAAAATATCTAAGTGAGTATTAAAGAGCTGAAGAACCATTTTGGATATCTGAGATTTTTTTAAAGTTCTTTAAGATGAAAGAGAATTCAGAACCCAGTGATTTTTACTCAACAGCTCATCACTTTCTGCTTAGGAATGACATCTGCTAGGCAGCTAGCATTCAGGACTGGAAGGAGTGATTAGCTTGGGCTCACTACACTGTCATACAACTTTACCCATGGCTGACAAAACACCTATCAGTGAAACAGCAGCAGCAGCAGCAGCAGACCTGTCATCTCACTGAGAAAGGAGGGATGGTGTTGGCTGATAAGCGACAGAAAGCTTGACATCTGGCCATTTATCCTTTGAAAAACTCCACCGGACAAAAGGAAGTGCAGCAGATGTGCAATCTGAGGACAATTCAGGTGAAATAAACCGTCGAACCTCCCCCTCCATATTTCATATATGCATCCAGAGCAATGGGCCAGGAGCTACACCACACTATGGTCTTTTCTTCCACCCTGGGGTCCTCCAAATGTCTTCATGGCCATGCTTCACTTCCACTGTGTCCTATCAGGTAGGTACATAGGCTTGCTCTTTCTTTTCCCAATATCCTAAGGCTATGGATCTACTTTAAGAGGCAGGGGAAACATTAGACAAGAAGTAGTAGCTCTTCTCAGATTGATCGAAGTGTCAATACACACTGGAAAATTCATCAGAGGCCAAGATGCGGTAGAAACAAGGGATGGGTATTATTGTGAGACAATTCTCCATGGATCTCTCACAATTCTGCACATCTTGCCAGCAGAGGCAGCTTTTGTTCCAGACTATTTTTAAAATAGTATCTACATAGCAAAGAGCCTTGGAAGATAGAGAGAGTTTCTCCTTATGAAGGGGATGGCGGGTTTGTTTACTGTCCAGTATAATAGAGATAATGTCTCCCCTGGGACAGAGGTTGGGTAGGTCTATTTGCAGGTTGTTGTGAAGGATTTAGATTTCCTAATCTTGGGGTTCCTCAACTGTGACACAAACCCATTGCATGTACTGCATTTCTTTGGCTTCTGCATCACCCCTGTGAGACTTGGGTGGAAAGAGAAACCGATACCAATATGAAGCTCATGTTGTTTGCAGTGCCATGAGTAAGAAAGTTCTTTGTCTGTAATCCAGGAGTCTTGTGTTTTCTGCTTACATCCATGAAACTATATAGCGGCTGACTTATTAGTCTGCCAGTAGGGTAAAACTGCAGATCCTTCACAGTCTGGACAAGCAGCTCTCTGTAGTTTTATCTAACACTTAGTCTCAACTTAATCCCAAGAAGACTTTATTTTTCCCTCATCTATGTACCACTGTTGTTTATACAAATCCTATTATGACACTATTGAAAGTCAATATTCAAATGAATGTCTTTCCCTCCCATGCTTTCTGCTCTTAAGACAAAGGTCCATGCCTTAGTCATTTTTGTAGCTTCAACTACTAGTATAAAATAGATGCTTAATAGATGAATCAAGTTAGGGTATGTGAAACAGCCAACTGGCGTTCCTCAGATATTAGTTGTCTTCTTGGCATAGTAAACTCTCCATCTGGTTCCTACTTATGGATGAAGTTGTAAGATATTTTTGTCCAATCATAGATTCAGCCATCATGACAACTGTTAGCACAAGCACTCAATTACCCACAATTTCATCTGGTGATGGCAATACTACAAGAATGATCTATAGCTGAGAGGCACAAAGAGGCTACTGCAGTGATTCTGCTTGTTGGAAAACCCCAGCAAAAAGTCCTGCTGTAGTTGAGTATTTCTCCAAATGTCTTTGCCTATATTCTAGGGCAAACACAATCTGGGAATAAAGTGTTCTTAGCAGGACTATGGCGTCTTTTCTGAGATTCCAATGTTCCTACCATAAAGAAGGTAACAGTACCATGGTTTCCAAGACTAACTGTGATTCCTCCATAGTTTTCCCAAGAAGGACAAACTTATTTCTTTACCCTCCCATAACTCTTGATTCTCTTCAGCACCTTTCTCTTCCCCTCTCCCCCCACTAATGGGTAGATCTGAATGACAGATGTTCAAGGAAGCAACGATGGTTTCTACTGTTCCCACCAATAAAATATGGTGTCATTTTCTAAAAGGGGACATTGAGAACAAATCTCTGTGGGAAGAGATTTATAGTTAGAGTGAAATAGGAAGCTTTTCTTTTCTCAAGAACTTTTTTTTGAAGGGAAATAAAAATTCCCTCTATGCAAGCATAGTTTGATCATAACTATTGTATTTGGCACAATTCAGAAGCTCATCTTCCACCAAAGTGATGAAATATATTTGAAGCAGCTTCCTCAATCCTCTCACTCTCACTCTCAAGAAAAACCAAAGGGTATAAAATTTTTCAGATTCTACAATACCCTTGAGTTAAAAGAAACTGGACACATGTGTAAAACAGATTTCTAGAGATGTATAAATAAATGTTACTAAATGAAATCAGTCTCCTCAAAGTCTATAAAAGATATTGTTAAGTACTGATGAAAGACAGTGTCATTATTTCCACCTTCGAAGAGAGATTATATTTTAATTAAACAGCTTTACCCAGATTACCATATTTTAAGAATGAATAATTCACCTTTATTGCTTCTTCTGTTTCTTACCCCTCACTGATAGCACTCTGTAATTTAAAATGATTTGGGACACTGCTTTCTAATATGAAAGAAAAAAGGAACAAACAGCATATTCTAATAACCTAAAGGCCTGTGCTTGACTTTCAACTCAGCCACTTACTAATTTGGGGCAAGTTACTTAAGTTTAATTAGCCTCAGTTTCCTCATCTGTAAAGTGTCAAATATATAGTATCAATATTAAGGGTTTTGTGAGGGTTAAATAAAATAATATAAAAGTGTTTCCACAGTACTTGTTACATGGTGAGTGTTCAAAGGTCAATACTAGTTACCATTTTGTGAGACTTATGACATGCCAGGCACAATGCTAAACACTTTACTATTTAGTAGCTTATTTAATAAAATATGTATTATTAAAAGTCCTATTTTACTAATGAGGATATTGGCATCAGAGAAATTACATAATTTACCTAAGGCCATAGAATTAGTCATTAACAGCACAAGGATAGAAGTGCAGCCACATTTGCTGACTTTGGGTCCAGGACTCTTTCCAATAAATATAAACAACTGGGACTAGGTATGAACTGGTTCCATTTCATGCTTCAGTCTAGCCAAACAAGCTGCCGCTTGCTTTCCCACAAACATACCCCAAAGGGTCACGTCTTTACAAATTTCATGAATAAGTTTGACTTGGGATCATTTCTGATCCAGAGGCTGAGATGTACTGGTCTCTGCAGTCACCTTTGCTTCCTGGGGCAGAAGCTGAGATCAAGGGCACCTATTGTAATGGGAGATAATAACTATCCTTAGATCTGAGTTCAGTAAAGCATCAAACCCCACAAGGGGTTTGTTTGACTCTCTCCTCAGCTGCCTGCATTTGAATCTTAGGAATAGCCCACTGTGGACTTATTTCTCCCAGTCCCAACCTTTGCATGTTGAATCTTTTCCCCTTTCCAGTCACATTCCTCCAAACATAGTTCATGCTTCTTAAGTATTTCATAGTGGACTTATGGCTGGTACAGATGCCATCCTATGCCCTTACTCTGGGCTCTATATTTTCACTGATGTTTGTTTCAAGGGTCTAAGCTCTAGCCTGATCTCCCCTATAATCAAGTTCATAGTTTCATATTTATGTATTTGTGTGTATATTAAAAAAATGCCTAAAGGATTTTTTGGTAGTAAAAATCGTTTATATTTTTTGGAAATTTTTCAAACAGCATAGATACCAAAGTGGAAGTCAGCCCTCCTAATCCTATTCTACTTCTTGAAGGTGAACACTACTAATAATTTAGTGTGTATCATTCTAGACTCTTCTGTATATAAACATCTACCCAATTGCATATAAATATGTATATGGTATATTGTATAGTATAAATATATATAGTACATTGTATATGTATATATAGCAAACATATACATACTATATATATTTTATACTTATATAATTTCTTTAGATAAGTGGAATCACAGATTCTGCAATTTGCTTTTTTCAATAAACAATATATCATAGATACCTTTCCATGTCGATACATACAGATATACCTAGTTCTTTTTGATAACAGTATGACACTCTACTATATTAGTGTACTATATTTAACCAATTTCCTACTGATGGACATTCAGGTTGTTTCCAGTTTGGAAGCTATTATAACAAATACTGCAATAAATATCCTTATAAATAAGTATTTAAGTACTTGTTAGAGTATTTTTATAGGATGGATTCCTAGAAGTGGAATTGTTGAGTCAAAGGGTATACACAGTTAAAATTTTGATAGACATTGTCAAATCACCCTCTTACCCATTGTATTTGAGAGTGCTTATTTCCCAAAATATTCTCCAACATTGAATATAATCAACTTTTTTCTTTTTTGACAATCTGATAGGCATAAAAATTTTATTTTAATTTATAACTAATCAACTATTAATGACATTCAATATTATAGTTTCAGTTCTACCCCACCATGAAGCTCTATTAGTGCTGCATCTTAATTCCAGTCTAGGTCTCCTGCTGATGTCCCTGACAACTTGATCCATCACTACCACACTTAAGAGAGACGCTTTGATCATCTACCATCCCCATCACTTTATACAAGAAACTGACACCGAAAGTGGTCAGACACACGCCACAGTTCAAGCTGATATACAGTGAAATTGAAACTGAGGAGGGTCAATGAAGTTACCTTCTTACTAGTTACTGTCCTAGACAGATACCAAATTCCTATTCATTTTTATGTCCCTCCATTTGTGTCTGACATGCTGTACTAAGTACTAAATAATTTTTTATTAAATAAATTAATTGAAATAAAACAAGCTCTTTTGTTCCCTCATGGTAAGGAGATGTATCAGCAGATGTCCCTCGTGATTGCGATATTGAAACCAAAAAGACAATACTAGGTTTTTATTTATTTCCTGTAATGTGACATCCAAATCATATTTGTGGTAATATGGAAAAAGACAGATACATATAAAATGTTCAACAGACAAGATTATTCAACCAAGTAGGTAATTATCAATCACATAAAGTGTTACTTTGTACTTAAAAGCAAAGCTCTCAGAATGAGAACTAGGGTCCAGCACCATAGGGAGAGTAATTGGAATAGAAGGATCTGGTTAAATTATTTAAAGTAAGAAATGGTTAGACTCAAATTTTTCCTGAAGGAAAATCAGAGCAATACAGTGGAAGGAATCTAGCTATGAGCAAATGCAGGTAGCTGAGCTCTAGGGAACAGCTGGGAATTGGGCCTGAGAATCTCCTTCCTCTTTTTTTCCTGCACCCATGTAACCTAATAACCACACCATCCTCCATGTCCCATAATGTTCCATCACCCACACCACTCCTCTCATTGTAAGAGAACATCAATTAATTGTACTCATTTATATTCCTGTAAAATTACCACAAACTTAGTGATTTAAAACAATACCCATTTATTACCTCATAGCGCTTTAGGTCAGAAATCCAGGCATGGCATAGCTGGGCCTGGGCTCCTTGCTTAGGGTCTCACAAGGCTGAAATCAAGGTGGTGGCCAAGGCTTTGTTCTCATCTTGATCTTGGAGTTTTCATCCAAGTTCATTCACACTGTGGGCAGAATTCAGTTCCTTGTTTGTAGGACACAGGTCCACATTTTCTTGCTAGTTGTTGACTCCTAGATCCTAGAGGCTGCCCTCAGGTTATAGTTATGTAGCAATATGTCACATGGCCATATGGTAATACATCATATGGCCATGTCACAGTATGGCAGCTCACTTCTTCAAAGCCAACAGGAGCATCTCTCTCTAGTCTGCTTTGACGGTAATATATGTGACATTAAGGTAATCATGAGAGTGACCACCACTTTTGTCATATCATGTACCTTAACCAAGAGAGTAACTGCCCCATCATATTCACAATTCCCACCCACACTCAAAAAGAGGGGATTATATAAAGCATGAACTCCAGCATGAACTAAGACAATCTTAGGGATTGTCTTAGAATTCTGCTTGCCACACATATATAGCAGATAGAAGCCCAAAGTGATTTTGGTGAACTACTCATGACTAGTAGGCGTGACAAAAGATGCTCAGCCCCATTAACAGCCTAGGAAATGGGAGTAACAACAATAAGACTACAACTAGGAAAGGTTTTAAACAAGGAAAGAATATGGTCTGAAAAGTTTAAACGTATTTTGTTGGTTTGAAAATGATCATCTATGATATATCTTAAGACGTAAGTAGTTGAGATTTCAAAGTTTTCAAAACATCAAATAATGGTATTTAGTTATTTAACAAAATATCAGTATTTAGTTACTTAAAAAATTCAATATATCAAAATACTAAAAACCAATATTATAATCACAAGATGTCTCCTGGACTTGGGGAAATAAATCAATATCAATCTTTTAACTTATCCTCCTATAAAAATTGCTACCTAAACATTAAGTAAGCTTATTCATTTTCTAAATACATAGGCTTTTTTCACATCCATGAAAACTCTGTCCTATTTCTTAGTCAGCTTACATTCTTTTACAACTGATAATGGAGCACTTCTTTTTTTGTACTCTTCCATATTTCATTAAAACTGTATTCTCGGAGGAATTTTCAAGATGGCAGAGGAGTAAGATGTGGAGATTACCTTCCTCCCCACAAATACATCAAAAATACAACTACATGTGGAACAACTCCTACAGAACACCTCCTGAACACTGGCAGAAGACCTCAGACTTCCCAAAAGGCAAGAAACTCCCCACATACCTGGGTAGGACAAAGGAAGAAAGAAAAAACAGAGACAAAATAATACGGACGGGACCTGCACATTGGGGAGGGAGCTGTGAAGGAGGAAAACGTTCCACACACTAGCAAGCCCCTTCTATGGCAGAGACGGGGGGGTGGAGGGGCAGCCTGAGAGGCTTCTCTGCTCACCCGCCAGGGCAGGTGTGGGCAGGGGGAGCTGAGGCTCCGGCTTTGGAGGTCAGATCCCAGGGAGAGGACTGGGGCTGGCTGCATGAACACAGCCTGAAGGGGGTTGGTGCACCACAGCTAGCCAGGAGGGAGTCTGGGAAAAAGTCTGGAACTGACTAAGAGGCAAGAGACCATTGTATCAGATTGCGCGAGGAGAGGGGATTCAGAGCACCGCCTAAACAAGCTCCAGAGACAGAAGTGAGCCACTGCAATTAGCACAGACACCAGAGATGGGCATGAAACGCTATGGCTGCTGCTGCAGCCACCAAGAATCCTGTGTGCAAGCACAGGTCACTGTCCACAACTCCCCTCGCTGGAGCATGTGCAGCCCGCCACTGCCAGGGTCCCATGATCCAGGGACAACATCCCCCGCGAGAACACACGGAGCACCTCAGGCTGTTGCAACGTCACACTGGACTCGGCCACCGCAGGCTCGCCCTGCATTCCGTACCCTCCCTCCCCCCAGCCTGAGTGAGCCCTAGCCCCCTAAGCAGCTGCTCCTTTAACCCCATCCCATCTGGGAAGGGAACAGATGCTCTCAGGCGAACTACATGCCAAGGCGGGGCCAAATCCAAAGCTGAACCCTGGGAGCTGTGCAAACAAAGAAGGGAAGGGGAAATTTCTCCCAGCAGCCTCAGGAGCAGTGGATTAAATCTCCACAGTCAACTTGATGTACCCAGCATCTGTGGAATACCTAAATAGACAACAAATCATCTCAAAATTGAGGCCATGAACTTTGGGTGCAACTGTAGACTTGGGGTTTGCATTCTCCATCTAATTTGTTTGTGGTTTTATGTTTATTTTAGTTTAGTATTTAGAGCTTTTTATCAATGGTAGATTTGTTTATTGATTTGGTTGCTCTCCTTTTATATATATATATATATGTTTTTTCCATTTTCTCTTTTTGTGAGTGGGTATGTGTATGCCTCTTTGTGTGATTTTGTCTGCATAGTTTTGCTTTTACCATTTGTCCTGGGTTTTTGTGTGTCTGCTTTTTGGGGGTTTTTCTGAGTATAGATTTTAGCACTTGTTATCATTTGTTTTTTGGTTTGGTTGCTCTCTTCTTTTTTTTTAATTACTCTTTTATTTTCTTATTTTTAATAATATTTTTTAATTTTTTATTTTAATAACTTTGTTTTATTTAATTATGTTTTTCTCCCTTTTCTTCTGAGTCGGTTGGCTGACAGGGTCTTGGTGCTCTGGCCAGGTGTCAGGCCTGAGCCTCTGAGGTGGGAGAGTCGAGTTCAGGACATTGGTTCACCAGAGACCTCCCAGCCCCACGTAATATCAAATGGCAAAAGCTCTCCCAGAGATCTCCATCTCAATGCTAACACCCAGCTCCACTCAATGACCAGCAAGCTACAGTCCTGGACACTCTATGCCAAACAAGTAGCAAGACAGGAACACAACCCCCCCAATTAGCAGAGAGGCTGCCTAAAATCATAAGTTCACAGACACCCCAAAACACAACACTGGACGCAGTCCTGCCCACGAGAAAGACAAGATCCAACCTCATCCACCAGAACACAGGCACTAGTCCTCTCCACCAGGAAGACTACACAACCCACTGAACCAACCTTACCCATTGCGGGGAGACACCAAAAACAACGGCAACTACAAACTTGCAGCCTGTGAAAAGGAGACCCCAAACACAGTAACTTAAGAAAATGAGAAGAAAGAGAAATACACAGAGATGAAGGACCAAGATAAAAACCCACTAGACCAAACAAATGAAAAGGAAATAGGCAGTCTACCTGAAAAATAATTCAAAGTAATGATAGTAAAGATAATCCAAAATCTTGGAAACAGGATGGAGAAAATATAAGAAACGTTTAACAAGGACCTAGAAGAACTAAAGAACAAACAAACAATGAGAAACAATACAATAAATGAAATTAAAAATTCTCTAGAAGGAAACAATAGGAGAATAATGGAGGCAGAAGAACGGATAAGAGGCCTGAAAGATAAAATACTGGAAGTAACTACCATAGAGCAGAATAAAGAAAAAGGAATGAAAACAATTGAGGACAGTATCAGAGACCTCTGGGACAACATTAAAAGCACCAATATTCAAATTATAGGGGTCCCAGAAGAAGAAGAGAAAAAGAAAGGGACTGAGAAAATATTTGAAGAGATTATAGTCAAAAACTTCACTAATATGGGAAAGGAAATAGTCAGTCAAGTCCAGGAAACGCAGACTGTCCCCTGCAGGAAAAACCCAAGGAGACACAAGACAAGACACATATTAAACTATCACAAATTAAATACAAGAAAAAATATTAAAAGCAGCAAGGAAAAAGAAACAAATAACATACAACGGCATCCCCATAAGGTTAACAGCTGATCCTTCAGCAGAAACTGTGCAAGCCAGAAGGGAGTGGCAGGACATATTTAAAGCGATGGAATGGAAAAGCCTAAAACCAAGATTACTCTACCCAGAAGGATCTCATTCAGATTTGACAGAGAAACTGAAACCTTTACAGACAAGCAAAAGCGAAGAGAATTCAGCACCAACAATCCAGCTTTACAACAAATGCTAAAGGAACTTCTCTAGGCAGGAAACACAAGAGAAGGAAAAGACCTACAAAAACAAACCCAAAACAATTAAGAAAATGGTAATAAGAACATACATATCAATAACTACCTTAAATGTAAATGGATTAAATGCTCCAACAAAAAGACATAGACTGACTGAATGGATACAAAATCAAGACCCATGAATATGCTGTCTGAAAGAGACCCACTTCAGACCTAGGGACATACAGACTGAAAGTGAGGGGATGGAAAAAGCTATTCCATGCAAATGGAAATCAACAGAAAGCTGGAGTAGCAATTCTCATATCAGACAAAATAGACTTCAAAATAAAGAGTATTACAAGAAACAAAGGACATTACAAAATAATCAAGATATCAATCCAAGAAGAAGATAAAAGAATTGTAAACATTTACGCATCCAACAGAGGAGTACCTCAATACAAAAGGCAAATGCTAAAAGCCATAAAAGGGGAAATTGACATTAACACAATTATAGTAGGGTACTTTAACACCCCACTTTCACCAATGGACAGATCATCCAAAATGAAAATAAATAAGGAAACACAAGCTTTAAATGATACATTAAACAAGATGGACTTAATTGATATTTATAGGACATTCCATCCATAAACAACAGAATACAATTTCTTTGCACCTGCTAATGGAACATTCTCCAGGATAGATCACATCTTGGGTCACAAATCAAGCCTTAGTTAATTTAAGAAAAGTGAAATCGTACCAAGAACCTTTTCCGACAACAATGTTATGAGACTAGATATCAACTACAGGAAAAAAACTATAAAAAATAAAAACACATGGGGGTTAAACAATACACTACTAAATAAACAAGAGATCACTGAAGAAGTCAAAGAGGAAATCAAAAAATACCTAGAAACAAACATCAATGAAAACACGACAACCCAAAACCTACGGGATACAGCAAAAGCAGTTCTAAGAGGGAACTTTATAGCAATACAATCCTACCTCAAGAAACAAGAAACATCTCAAATAAACAACCTAACCTTACACCTAAAGCAATTAGAGAAAGAAGAAAAAACCCAAAGTTAACAGAGGGAAAGAAATCATAAACATCAGATCAGAAATAAATGCAAAAGAAATGAAGGAAACAATAGCAAAGATCAATAAAACTAAAAGCTGGTTCTTTAAGAAGATAAACAAAATTGATAAAGCATTAGTCAGACTCATCAAGAAAAAAAGGGAGAAGACTCAAATCAATAGAATTAGAAATGAAAAAGGAGAAGTTACAACAGACACCACAGAAATACAAAGCATCCTAAGAGACTACTACAAGGAACTCTATGCCAATAAAATGGACACCCTGGAAGAAATGGACAAATTCTTAGAAAAGCATAACCTTCCAAGACTGAACCAGGAAGAAATAGAAATACAAACAGACCAATCACAAGCACTGAAATTGAAACTGTGATTAAAAATTTTCCAACAAACAAAAGCCCAGGAACAGATGGCTTCACAGGCAAATTCTATCAAATATTTAGAGAACAGGTAACAACAATCCTTTTTAAACTGTTCCAAAATATAGCAGAAGAAGGAAAAGTCACAAACTCATTCTACAAGGCCACCATCACCCTGATACCAAAACCAAAGATGTCACAAAAAAAGAAAACTACAGGCCAAAATCATGGATGAACATAGATGCAAAAATCCTCAACAAAATACTAGCAAACAGAATCCAACAGCACATTAAAGGGATCATACACCATGAACAAGTGGGGTTTATCCCAGGAATGCAAGGATTGTTCAATATACGCAAATCAATCAATGTGATACACCATATTAACAAACTGAAGGAGAAAAACCATACGATTATCTCAACAGATGCAGAGAAAGCTTTCAACAAAATTCAACACCCATTTATGAAAAAAACCATCCAGAAAGGAGGCATAGAGGGAACCTCCCTCAACAAAATAAAGGCCATATATGAAAAACCCACAGCCAGCATCGTTCTCAATGGTGGAAAATTGAAACCATTTCCACTAAATCAGGAACAAGATAAGGTTGCCCACTCTCACCACTCTTATTCAACATAGTTATGGAGGTTTTAGCCACAGCAATCAGAGAAGAAAAAGAAATAAAAGGAATCCAAAATGGAAAAGAAGAAATAAAACTGTCACTGTTTGCAGATGACATGATACTATGCATAGAGAATCATAAAGATGCCCCAGAAAACTACTAGAGCTAATTAATGAATTTGGTAAAGTAGCAGGATACAAAATTAATGCACAGAAATCTCTTGCATTCCTATAGGCTAATGATGAAAAAATCTGAAAGAGAAATTAAGGAAATGCTCCCATTAACCATTGCAACAAAAAGAATAAAATACCTAGGAATAAACCTACCTAAGGAGACAAAAGACCTGTATGCAGAAAACTATAAGACACTGATGAAAAAAATAAAGATGCTACAAACGGATGGAGAGCTACACTATATTCAATTGGAAGAATCAACGTTGTAAAAATGACAATACTACCCAAAGCAATCTATAGATTCTATGCAATCCCTGTCACACTAGCAATGGTATTTTTCACAGAACTAGAACAAAAAATTTCACAATTTGTATGGAAACACAAAAGACCCCGAATAGCCAAAGCAATCTTGAGAAAGAAAAACGGAGCTGGAGGAATCAGTCTCCCTGACTTCAGACTATACTACAAGGCTACAGTAATCAAGACAGTATGGTACTGGCACAAAAACAGAAATATAGATCAATGGAACAGGATAGAGAGCCCAGAAATAAACCCATGCACATATGGTCACCTTATCTTTGATAAAGGAGGCAAGAATATACAATGGAGAAAAGACAGCCACTTCAATAAGTGGTGCTGGGAAAACTGGACAGCTACATGTAAAAGAATGAAATTAGAACACTCCCTAACACCATACACAAAAATACACTCAAAATGGATTAAAGACCTAAATGTAAGGCCAGACACTATAAAACTCTTAGAGGAAAACATAGGCAGAGCACTCTATGACATAAATCACAGGAAGATCCTTTTTGACCCACCTCCTAGAGAAATGGAAATAAAAGAAAAATAAACAAATGGGACCTAATGAAACCTAAAAGCTTTTGCACAGCAAAGGAAACCATAAAGAAGACGAAAAGACAACACTCAGAATGGGAGAAAATATTTGCAAATGAAGCAACTGACAAAGGATTAATCTCCAAAATATACAAGCAGCTCATGCAGCTCAATATCAAAAAAACAAACAACCCAATCCAAAAATGGGGAGAAGACCTAAATAGACATTTCTGCAAAGAAGATACACAGATTGCCAACAAACACAGGAAAGGATGCTCAGCATCACTAATCATTGGAGAAATGCAAATCAAAACTACAATGAGGTATCACCTCACACCTGTCAGAATGGCCATTATCAAAAAATCTACAAATAATAAATGCTGGAGAGGGTGTGGAGAAAAGGGAACCCTCTTGCAGTGTTGTTGGGAATGTAAACTGATACAGCCACTTTGGAGAACAGTATGGAAGTTCCTTAAAAAAATAAAAATAGAACTACCATATGACCCAGCAATCCCACTACTGGGCATCTACCCTGAGTAATACATAATTCGAAAAGATTCACGCACCACAATGTTCACTGAAGCACTATTTACAATAACCAGGACATGGAAGCAACCTAAGTGTCCATAGACAGATGAATGGATAAAGAAGATGTGACACATATATACAATGGAATATTACTTAGCCATAAAAAGAAACGAAATTGAGTTATTTGTAGTGTGGTGGATGGACCTAGAGACTGTCATACAGAGTGAAGTAAGTCAGAAAAAAAAAAAAAAATCCCGTATGCTAACACATGTATATAGACTCTAAAAAAAAAATGTTCTGAAGAACCTAGCGGCAGGACAGGAATAAAGACGCAGATGTAGAGAATGGACTTGAGGACATGGGGAGTGGGAAGGGTAATCTAGGGCGAAGTGAAAGAGTAGCATTGACATATATACCCTACCATATGTAAAACAGATAGCTAGTGGGAAGTAGCCGCATAGCACAGGAAGATCAGCTCGGTGCTTTGTGTCCACCTAGAGCGGTGGGATAGTGAGGATGGGAGGGAGATGCAAGAGTGAGGAGAAATGGGAATATATGTATATATATATATATATAGCTGATTCACTTTGTTATACAGCAGAAACTAACACAACATTGTAAAGCAATTATACTCCAATAAAGATGTTAGAAAAAATAAATAAACTATGATTAAGAAAACACAACTCTATTCTCATTCTCCTTTCTTTGGTTTTTAATGACGTCAGTCAGTCCTTCCCCTTTCCAGTTAATTTTTTTTTTTTTTTTTCTTTGCGGTACGCGGGCCTCTCACTGTTGTGGCCTCTCCCGTTGCAGAGCACAGGTTCCGGGCGCACAGGCTCAGCGGCCATGGCTCACGGGCCTAGCCGCTCCGCGGCATGTGGGATCTTACTGGACCGGGGCACGAACCCGTGTCCCCTGCATCGGCAGGCGGACTCTCAACCACTGCGCCACCAGGGAAGCCCCCAGTTAATTTTTTGAATAGAATTTCACTGATGCTAAAACATCCATTGCCTGCTGTTACCTACAGGCAAAATCCTTACCACCTATTGTAAACGAATGAATATTTCAAGCAAATAAACATAAACAATTTAACTTGTGACACATTCTGACTTTGAATTAGTAATTCATTAGCTTGACTATATCCTTGGTTAGGCTGAGTTGAGCTTAGCAACTTAAACCTGTTGCGCAGCAGAACAGAAATGTAATGATGGTTCCGTAAGGTAAGCATAAGTGCTGCCAAAGATTGTTTCTTTATTTCCTTTTCCTCAAATTATATCTTACTGAGCATGGGATCTAAAAACATTTACTATTTATGTTTGTAAATTTTATTTTAAAATTTTATTATTGAAGTTTCAAACATGAACACTAGTTGTGGTAATAGTACTATAAACTCAATGTGCCCATTTCATCACCTAGTTTCAACATATTAACATGACAAGCTTGTTCTACTATACTTTTACCCACTCTTCCCTCAATTATTTTTAAGCAAATCCTACATATCATATCATTTCATATCACGGAGATATTTCAGCATGTATCTCTAAAACTGGAGGTTCTTTTTAGAAGGCATAAAAAATATAATCATCCCTAAAAATTAACAATAGTTACTTAATATCATCAAATATCCAGACACTGTTCCCATATACTGAGTGCCTTATAAATTTTTAAGACAGACAAATCATTAAATCAAGATTCAAAATGTCCATACATTGAGATAGCTGGTATGTCTTTTAAAGCCTTCTCCTTGTTTTTATATCTTGCACTTGTTGTTGTTGTTGATACCAGGACTAAGATACTAAGTCATTTATCCTGCAGAGTTTTCTAAAATATATTATGCTAATTACAGAGCAGTGATGTCATTTATAGAGTTCCTTTGTCACCTACACTTCCTATAAATTGGCAGGTAAATCTAGATGTTTGATCAGATTCAGAATATTTTTTTCATTTCTGGGCAGATTTCCTTCATGGGTAATATTGCATACTTCTACCAAGATGTATACGTTGTCTCTCTTTTTTGATGTTATCAACTACTGATGATTATTTCTTAGACCCATTAATACATTATCAGGGTGACAAAGTAATGATATTTGTCATTTCTTCTCCATTTATTAGCTAGAATCCTTCCAAACAGAAATATTCCCTCATTAATTATTTGGTTACTGAGGTAAGGTTATATAAGAACGGAGGACAAACACTTGATTCTTTCTCTTTAGACATTTTCAAGAAATAAATAAATAAAAAGAATCACCAGGAGCCATCAATGAGTTATTTTTAATACCATCATAAACCCATGAAATGAAGCATATCTGATGTATCCACTGTAGTTTTTGTCTTAACTGATGCTCAAATAATTTCATCTTAGACCAGTAGAAGCTTATTCAGGTTGCCTCCTGAGCTCTTTTGATATCACCCAAAGTCTTTGATAGTTACCTTGTTTTCCAATACTAGAGGATATTTCAGGCTCACTTTGTACATTTCTTTTTGTTCCATAACTAGAATCAGCCATTTCTCAAAAATCAAAACAAAACAAAAGTTCCTTTTAATGTAAGTGGTAAAGACCACGATCTGGATACCAAAAAGGTAGTCTTTGCTATTGGGTTGGTCATTGCTTTTAGACACTCTCAGTGTACAGAAGTAGGAAAAAGTTTTTAAAAATAAAATATGCGTGTGAGTTTTTTGTCTGCTTGTTTGTTTTGGATAACACCATTATTGAGATCTAATTCACATATAAAATTCACCCTTTTAAAGTATACAATTCAATGTTTTTTAGTATATTCAGAGTTGTACAACCATCACCACATCAGTTTTAGAACATTTCCATCACCACCAAAAGAAACCCTGTATCCTTTAGCTATTATCCCCCAAGTATCCACATTCTCCTTCCCCCCACTAAGCCTAAACACAAGCACTAACCTACTTTCTGTCTCTACAGACTTGTCTACTGTGGTATTTCATATAAATGGAGTCATATATCAATAATATGTGTTTTTTTGTGTGGCTGAGTTCTGTTACTTAGTATTAGGTTTTTAAAGTTCATCCATGTTGCAGCAAGTATCAGTACTTCATTCCTTTTTATGGCTGAATAATATTCCATTGTATGGATAGACCACATTTTGTTTATTTATTCATTCATCAGTTGATGAATATTTGGGTTGTTTCCACTGCTTGGCTATCATGAATAGCTGCTATGAATATTAATATACAAGTTTTTATATACACATGTTTTTATTTGTCTAGAAGTGCAATTGCTGGATCAAATGGTAAAAGTATGTTTAACTTTTTGAAGCACTATCAGATAGTTTTCCAAGTGACTACATCAAATAACATTCCTACCAGCAGTGTATGAGGTTCTGATTTTACCACATCTTTGACAACATTTGTTTTTATCTGAATTTTTTGTTATAGCCATCCTGATGAGTGTGAAGTGGTCTCTCATCATCATTTGGGTTTGCATTTGATGGCTAATGAGGTTGAGCATCTTTTCATGCACCTTACTGGCAATTCATATATCTTATCTGGATAAAATTCTATTCAGGTCTTTTGACCATTTAAAAAAATTGGGTTATATGTCATTTTTAACTGAGTTGTAAGAGTTCTTTGTATATTTTAGATATAAGTCCCTTATCAAATATATAATTTGCAAATATTTTCTCCCCTTCTGCGGATTGTCCAAAATCTGACCCGAACCTACAATGCCAGCTACATCTCCTGCCTCTTACCATGATAAACTCTTTAAGCCTAACAGTGGCTTATTTCCTGGCCTTCTATTTAGAGTCCCTAAATTCTAACTGAAATTTCTTCTCTCCCCCATAAACTCTAAATAAACTTCCAAAAGAGTGAAGCCTCCAGATGACCTCAATAAGATGATAATCCAATTATCTTTTCATATATGCATCTCCTGTAATATCTAACCTGGTCTTTGCATTTGGTTGACACAAGTACAACTTAATTAATTATGAGATAACCTGCATGCTGTTGACCTATTGACTCTCAGGACAACTGAAGTTCAGAGAAAGATCAAATAAATATGGCCAATACAAGTCAGAGAAAATATCTTCCTGGAAGATGTAGAACTTGAGCTAGAATCTTACATAAACAAGAAGTTATCTTTTTAAAGACATAGTTACATATTCCAATGGCTAGCAATACTCATTCCCCTGCCAATCTCATTCAGAGTTTAACCTATTTCCTAAAGTACAGCCTTAGGAAGAATAAGTACAGCTCTTTCATAGTCTCTACATATGAAAGCGCTTATGAAATTACTTACAGCCAACGTTTTTACTCCAGGCTCCAGCTCACTTCTCCAGTTATCACTCATGTTCTTAAAAGAACCTACCAGGATCTTCTTTAGCCTCATCCTACAACACTTACTTATCCCAGGAAATTTGGATTATGATTAGATTTATTTGAGAACTGAAATAGCCACCTAACTAAACCCTGTCAGTTTATAAATAGGAGATAGCATAGCATAATAGTTACAGAAGATTCGTTAACCTTTCCAGAATCTTATTTTTTCCAATTTCCCTTTTTAAGATAACTGTTGTTCATGACGACTTACCCTAAACTATGATTCTGCATTTACATCTGCAAGACCTTTCAGGATCCTGATGTATAATTTTATGACTCTGAAGAAATATATGCTAGTTTATAGCACCTAAGTGCTCTCCCACGTCTGATCCTGCTTAAATTTCAAATACTCCTTAACCATGCGTGTTCTGCTATCTCCAGTTTGAAGTTCATTTCTTCAGAGTCAAAAAGGAAAAAATATCTGCAGTTGGTAAAAAGAGTGGTTCAAACAGTACACAATTGAGAACTGAAAAAGTGAGATGTTTTCCTTAGTTCAATCACACTGTGTCTGTGACTTCATCCAAAGCTCACAATCAATACTGACCCCATTTCCTCATCTGTATAAAGAAGCAAGAATGGGCAACTACTGGAATCTTCCTCCATGTTTGTCCTCAGTAAGTGTACTTCCCACTATCCAGTTGAGCTACGAATCTTTTAATATTCAAGTGGCTCCACACCACCATCTTCTTTGGTAAAGTCAATTTTCTCCTACCCTGAGGTTTTTCAGCCCATGTTATTGCTAGACAACCTACAGAATTCTCATAAAGCCTAAGAATCAGTCATTTTCCTCACTCATATATGCAAATTTCACAATCTTTTGCAAGAAGTTCTATAGGATTGTGGACTTTGATCCCCACCATTATTGCACACCTTTGTCATTAAAACCCAAACAACTTGGGCAGTGTGAAAGAGGCTATAACTTCCATGTGATGCCAGTCACCAGAGTAGCCTAGAAGTCAAAAGCAAGAATCTATAGTCCTCATAACTGCAGACCCACAGTGAATGGCCCCTCAAGGGGCAGGGAAGACTACTCTTCTCTCTGGGTCTTGCAAGTACACACAAATAAAAACTGCCTGAGCCCTTCTGTACTGTTCCCTGTTAACAAACTCTTTTGCACTACACACACACACACACACACACACACACACACACACACACACACACCCCTCACAATGTGGTTGAGTCAGAAGGGGCTTCAATATCAGACACAAGAACCTCTAAAACTAAGTGCCTCAGAGAGCAGAGAAATCCTCTTTCCCTTTTCCCATGGCCTACTTTATTTAATTTTGAAGCTTTATTGACATATAACTAACAAAATAAGCAGTACCTAATTAAAATGTACAATTTGATGTTTTGACTTATATACACACCTGAAGAGTCATCAGCACAATTATGATAAGGAACATAACCATCATCATTAAAAGTTTTTTCCAGCCCTTTTAATCCCTCTATCTTACTGCTTTCTCATGTACCCCTCTGCTGTTTCAGATATTTATAAGATGTGGCCATCCTTTGGGACTGGGGACTAGAAATCCTACTTTTAACTGGCTCCCCAAGAGATCTCCTATATACCAAGGTTTGAAAAACCCTGCCTTGGGGAAGGAACTTTACATCCTCTTTGAAACATATTCAATTTTGGGCTTCCATCCATGAAAGCATATCTTTTTTTCCTCTAAATGTTTTTAAAAGTCTTTTTTCCTGTTGTTTATGATATACGTTCAACTATTCCCATCATTCTCTTCTTTTATTTTTTTAGAATTCCAAGTCAAAGGTAGTCTAATCATTGTAAATATATAGAACTGTGACATATAGTTCTAAGAGAAGATGGAGGATAATACAAATCTCTGAACTTTACAAAGTTTGGAGTAATTTTATAAAAGGCTTAAATTTTATCATACAGAAATTTTCAAACATTACTATATACAAAGTTTCCAAAAACGTACCACATACATTTTCAGGAGAACATGATTCACCTCACAGTGCTAGATAATTAATTTAGAAAGTTATTTTTTGAAAAGTGTTCATCATGGTTTTGTAAGTCAAAATTTCATATTATTTGGACTTCACTGAACACATGCAGTCATCTAGTTCAAACGGAGCTTCTCCTCAATGGGAATATATATGGGGCATGAAATGCTATTACCAAAAACATTAAATAATTTATACTAGTAATATTAACATTGTTGACATTTTTCTTTACACTATTCTTCAAAATGTTCCTAAAGGGAATCAAATAAAAGTACAGTATTTGGAAAGTCCACTGAATGTGTTTATTACTTGCTGTTGTAATAAAAGCAAACTGAAGTCCCACCTCCATCATTAATGCTTTAAGGTCTTATTTATTCTTTTGATGATTACCACCCAGACAAAATTTAAAAAACATAAAAAACCCTTCAGTTTCAGGTAGAAGCATTATTATTTTACTTTTGAGTAAAGGAAAGCACCATGAGTCACTGCCATCAAATGGAAAAATGCCTTATGGTAAATAATGTTTCCTTTTATTGCTGGTGTAAAAGTCCCAGCTCTGAGAGTAACCAGGAGTCATTGCAAGTGATTTTCTGTGAAAAGAAATAAAACTAAATGATCAATGTGGAAACTAGAGTGTAACCCAGACTCAGAGTTAAGCAGGAATTCTCATATCCTAGTTTTTATTGCCAGGCTGCCAAAAGATGTTAAAATTATATGGGGTAAGTAGGAATGAGGATATAACTGAAGAGTTTTGGCTTGGTATTCTCCCTCTCAAGGAAATTATGCAACCTCTCAAAGATATTTGTTTTACTCTTTGATTATATATCCAAAATACTTCTCTGAATTGTATCGGTTTATTAAATCTCTGTAACAGAGTAAGGCACTCTCTAAGGTACTTCTGTGATTTCTAGAAGAGTTAACTGAGTATAGCAAGATCCTTGATCACAGTGTTTTGACATTTCTTAACTAACTGATTCCACGTAACACCAAGATGTCTCAACAGCATTTCATTTTAAAAAGCTAATACGTTAAAAATTTTGTTGGAAAGATTTAATCATTATTCATTTACTCATTCAACAAAAATGTTTTGAATGTCCACTATGCCCACCTATAGGGTGCTGGAAGATTTAAAACTCCTACTTCTTATTTTCACTAAGCTAGTTTATCCATTGTTGCTCTAAAAAAGGACAGCAGAAGTCCTTATTACTTACCTCTCATTCAACAAGTGTCTCTTCCATAAAGCTTTCCCTGATCATCTCAGCTAGAAATTATGCCTCTCATCTCTCTACCATATGGTCATATATCAATCTTGTACTGTATTTTTTTAAAATTAATTAATTAATTTTTTGGCTGCACCTCGCAGCTTGTGGGATCTTAGTTCCCCGACCAAGGATCGAACCTGGGCCCCCAGCAGTGAGAGTGCAGAGTCCTAACCACTGGACCACCAGGGAATTCCCAATCTTGTACTGTATTTAATTTAGTTTCATATCTTATCTTTCCATTTAGTCCATAAGCTCCTATACAGCAGAGGCCCTAACTCTACACCCCTATTCATTCATTCATTCATTCATTCATTCAACAGGAAAGACATTGAGCCAGGCATTATGTGAAATTTAAAGGTAAATAAGACACAGGTACCATCACCAATTTGATTTTAGTTCAACTGGTGAAATAAGACATGTACACAATTACCACAACGTGATTCCTATGAATTTTTGTACATCTAAAAATGCATTGAGTTGAAGGCTTTTCCCAGCATTCCTGGCCCCTGCTTCTTTATATACCTCACATAATTTAACACGATGGCATGGACAAAGTAGAGACTAAATAAATAGGTGCTGGATGAATATTTGTTGAGAGTACTTTTTAAGATTTTACTGTTAGGCCCATCAAATTTACCTTTTTGTTCATGCATTTCATAAAGCTACCCACTGTGATACTTTATTACATTTGTATTTTCAGATTCTGGTGGCTCTTAAGTATTAAAAGGAGACAGAAATATTAATAAAAATGTGAGGAAACTATGTGTACTAAGAAGAGCATTGAGCTTTGAGTCAGGGAATCCACTCTGGACTTTCGTTCCTCCATTTCCTAGTTGTATGACTTGCATCTTGACCTCTGACTCTAGCTCTCAGTTTCTTATTTGTAAAATAGGAATAACAATTGCCACCGGACAATGTTGTCATAAGGCACAAATGAAAGAACACATTTGGAAGCACTTGGAAAACTGCAAAACATTTTTGAAATGATACTGTGAGCTCCCAGACTGCTTATGGCTAGTAAAGAGTAGCATGTAGTCAAGCACAATGAGAACTTCCCTTGCTGCTATGGATTGTCAGCCTGACTTGCCATTGACACCTTATCAATTTAGAAAAGTCACAATTTGTCATTGAATTTCAGTCTTTCTAGACGCAACCTGAAAACATGCCTTATACAGATAAAAGCTTAGCGGGATCCAGCATTTGATGATCCTAACAATAGTTGTAAAATCTTCAGAAATCTTTATAATAAATGTAATAGGCAAATACGGCCTTGCTAGTCACACATTTATAGTAGCTTTCAATTATAGAATATTTTTATGTGTGAGGCAGTGTGCAAAGTGCTCTAAAGACATTTTCTTAGCGTGATATGTGGCTAGAAATCTCAAGTTCCAGTCAGAAGATGCCACATCACTTGGACTGCACCACAGTATACAATGGGTTATGGAGTGTGAAGACCTGGACCCAAGTCTAGTCCCTTAAAACTAAATGATTCTAGTACCAGGCTTCTCATCCATTTTTTAAAAAATGGCACCAGTGTTAGTCTCTGTCACATAGGTTATTATGAGGATTGAATCTAATAATTCAGTAGAGCGTATGCAGAGTGTCTGGCTCAATTAGTACTTTTGTCATCTCTTTCACCTAATAGCAAATTACCTTGAGCAAACTACTTAACCCTACCAGACTTCAATTTCCTCATCTGTAAAATGTGGATAATAATAAAACTTTGTCACCGTACTGTTGTATTAAATTAGATAATGTATAATCTGGAAAATAACACAGATATTTTAATTCATATTATCACCTCATCCTCTTTCTCTTCTGCCACTTTGCTCTTCAAAATAACCACAGTAAACTACCAGGATATGCTCTCTGGAAGGAAATTCTGGAATAAATTAAAATTCCAAGAAAACTGCATTTTATCACCAAGAATAGTTATCTCCCTTGGGCTATGTATGTTTCACATCAACAGCAGCCCCAGAGCCATCTAACTTGACAGTACAATTCCATGTGGATTAGTGTCAACAAACCTTGAGATACAGTTGGCTGCAGGACACCTGAGGCCCATCTCCTCTTCTGCTGATTCGCTGGACAGCAAAGAACAGCATTCTCAGATGTTCAACCATGCACCACCCACCAGGCCTAAAAAAGATTACAGGGGGGATGAATATGAGTTCCTTTCTCATGACAGTAATAAAGAACAAGGGAGTAGTGAGGCGTCCTGTTGAGGTGAATAAGTGTTATGGGAAGAATTGAAATAATTAAATCATTTTTTGCTCACAGCTCTAAAGGTCTGGGCTCACTGACTTGTACTTTGACAGCACTTCCTGCTCAGCTGTGTATATACATCAGACACTTCCAAGTTTAGAAGATTCAAGACATTATGAAGTGTCATTTCTTGAAGAGAGGCCACACTATTTATTCCTCATCTAATAAATGCCAGTACCAGACAAAAGGAAATACATACACATACAACCAGAGTTGTATGTGCTGAATAGCTCACGTACAACTCCTTGAATTAGATGAATGTAAACATTAGTACCAGACTGAAAGCAGGAGCAAGATGGCGGAGTAGAAGGATGTGCACTCACTCCCTCTTGTGAGAGCACTGGAATGGCAACCAACTGCTGAACACTCATCAACAAGAGGACACCGGAACTCACCAAAAAAGATACCCCACATCCAAAGTCAAAGGAGAAGCCACAAAGAGACGGGAGGAGAGGCGCAATCACAATAAAACCAAATCCCATAACCACTAGGTGGGTGACTCACAAACTGGAGAACACTTATACCACAGAAGTCCACCCACTGGAGTGAAGGTTCTGAGCAACACGTCGGGCTTCCCAACCTGGGAGTCTGGCAATGGGAGAAGGAATTCCTAGAGAATCAGACTTCGAAGGTGAGCAGGATTTGACTGCAGGACTTTGACAAGATGGGGGCAACAGAGACTCCACCCTTGGAAGGAACACACAAAGTAGTGTGCACATCGGGACCCAGGGGAAGGACCAGTGACCCCATAGGAGACTGAAACAGACCTACCTGCTACTGTTGGAGGGTCTCCTGCAGAGGCAGGGGATAGCTGTGGCTCACTGTGAGGACAAGGACACTGGCAGCAGAAGGTCTGGGAAGTACTCTTTAGTGTGAACCCTCCCAGAGTCTGCCATTAGCCCCACCAAAGAGCCGGTAGGCTCCAGTGCTGGGTAGCCTCAGGCCAAACACCCAAGAGAGAGGGAATCCAGCCCCATCCATCAGCAGACAAGTGGATTAAAGCTTTACTGAGCTCTGCCCACCAGAGCAACAACCAGCTCTACCCACCACCAGGCCCTCCATCAAGAAACTTGCACAAGCCTCTTACATAGCTTCCTCCACCAGAGGGCAGACAGCAGAAGCAAGAAGAACTACAATCCCGCAGCCTGTGGCACAAAAACCACATTCACAGAAAGACAGACAAGATGAAAAGGCAGAGGGTTATGTACCAGATGAAGGAAAAAGATAAAACTCCAGGAAAATAACTAAATGAAGTGGAGATAGGCAGCCTTCCAGAAAAAGAATTCAGAATAATGATAGTGGAGATGACCCAGGACCTCAAAAAAAATGGAGGCAAAGATCAAGAAGATGCAAAAAAGGTTTAACAAAGACCTAGAAGAATTAAAGAACAAATGCCTAGAAGAATTAAACAAAAAACAAACAGAGATGAACAATATAATAACTGAAATGAAAAATACACTAGAAGGAACCAATAGCAGAATAACTGAGGCAGAACAGATAAAAGACCTGGAAGACAGAATGCTGGAATTCACTGCCAAGGAACAGAATAAAGAAAAAAGAATGAAAAGAAGTGAAGACAGCCTAAGAGACCTCGGGGACATAATTAAACACAAAAAACATCTGCATTATAGGGTTCCAGAGGAGAAGAGAGAGACAAAGGACCCAAGAAAATATCTGAAGAGATTATAGTCGAAAACATCCCTAACATGGGAAAGGAAATAGCCATCGAAGTCCAGGAAATGCAGAGAGTCCCAGGGAGGAAAAATACAAGGAGAAACATGCTGAGACATAGTACTCAAACTGACAAAAATTAAAGACAAAGAAAAATTATTGAAAGCAACAAGGGAAAAATGACAAATAACATACAAGGGAACTCCAATAAGGTTAACAGCTGATTTCTCAGCAGAAACTCTATAAGCCAGAAGGGAGTGGCATGATATATTTAAAGTGATGAAAGAGAAGAACCTACAGCCAAGATTACTCTACCCAGCAAGGATCTCATTCAGATTTGATGGAGAAATCAAAAGCTTTACAGACAAGCAAAAGCTAAGAGAATTCAGCACCAACAAACCAGCTCTACAACAAATGCTAAAGGAACTTCTCTAAGTGGGAAACACAAAAGAAGAAAAGGGCATAGAAAAACAAACCCATAACAATTAAGAAAATGGTAATAGGAACATACATATCAATAATTATTTTAAATGTGAATGGATTAAATGCTCCAACCAAAAGACAGGCTTGCTGAATGGATACAAAAACAAGACCTATATATATGCTGTCTACAAGAGACCCACTTCAGACTTAGGGACACATACAGACTGAAAGTGAGGGGATGGAAAAAGGTATTCCATGCAAATGGAAATCAAAAGAAAGCTGGAGTAGCTATACTCATATCAGACAAAATAGACTTTAAAAAAAGAATGTTACAAGAGACAAGGAAGGACACTACATAATGATCAAGGGATCAATCCAAGAAGAAGATATAACAATTATAAATATATATGCACACAACATAGGAGCACCTCAATACATACGGCAACTGCTAACAGTTTTAAAAGAGGAAATCGACAGTAACACAATAATACTGGGGGACTTTAACACCCCACTTACACCAATGGACAGATCATCCAAACTGAAAATTAATAAGGAAGCACAAGCTTCAAATGACACAATGGACCAGATAGATTTAATTGATATATATATATAGGACACTGCAATCAAAAACAGCAGATTACAATTTCTTCTCAAGTGCTCATGGATCATTCTCCAGGATAGATTACATCATGGGTCACAAATCAGGACTCAGTAAATTTAAGAAAACTGAAATCGTATCAAGCATCTTTTCTGACCACAACCTATGAGATTAGAAATCAATTACAGGGTAAAACAAGTAGAAAACACAAACACATGGAGGTTAAACAATATGTTACTAAATAACCAAGACATCACTGAAGAAATCAAAGAGGAAATCAAAAAATATCGAGAGACAAATGACAACGAAAACAGGACGATCCAAAACCTATGGGATGCAGCAAAAGCAGCTCAAGAGGGAAGTTTATAGCAATACAAGCCTACCTCGAGAAACAAGAAAAATCTCAAATAAACAATCTAACCTTACACATAAAGGAACTAGAGAAAGAAGAACACACAAAACCCTAAGTTAGTAGAACGAAAGAAATCATAAAGATCAGAGCAGAAATAAATGAAGTAGAAACAAAGAAAACAATAGGAAAGATCAATAAAACTAAAAGCTGGTTCTCTGAGAAGATAAATAAAATTGATAAACCATTAGCCAGACTCATCAAGAAAAAGAGGGAGAGGACTCAAATCAATAAAATTAGAAATGAAAAAGGAGAAGTTACAACAGAAACCCCAGAAATACAAAGCATCCTAAGAGACTACTATAAGGAACTCCATGCCAATAAAATGGACACCCTGGAAGATATGGACAAATTCTTAGAAAGGTATAACCTTCCAAGACTGAACCAGGAAGAAATAGAAGATACAAACAGACCAATCACAAGTAGTGAAATTGAAACTGTGATTAAATATCTTCCAACAAACAAAAGTCCAGGACCAGATGGCTTCACAGGTGAATTCTACCAAACATTTAGAGAAGAGCTAACACTCACCCTTCTCAAACTCTTCCAAAAAATTGCAGAGGAAGGAACACTCCCAAACTCATTCTACAAGGCCACCATCACCCGGATACCAAAACCAGACAGAGATAGTACAAAAAAAGAAAATTACAGACCAATATCACTGATAAATACAGACACAAAAATCCTCAACAAAATACTAGCAAACAGATTCCAACAACTCATTAAAAGGATTATCCACCATGGTCAAGTGGGATTTATCCCAGGGATGCAAGGATTCTTCAATATACGCAAATCAATCAATGTGATACACCATATTAACAAACTGAAGAATAAAAATCCTATGATCATCTCAATAGATGCAGGAAAAGCTTTTGACAAAATTCCATACCCATTTAGAATAAAAACTCTCCACAACGTGGGCATAGAGGGAACCTAGCTCAACATAATAAAGGCTATATATGACAAACCCACAGCAAACATCATTCTCAGTGGTGAAAAACTGAAAGCATTTCCTCTAAGATAAGGAACAAGACAAGGATGTCCACTCTCGCCACTACTATTCAACACAGTTTTGGAAATCCTAGCCATGGCAATCAGAAAAGGAAAAGAAATAAAGGGAATACAAATTGGAAAAGACGAAGTAAAACTGTCACTGTTTGCAGATGACATGATACTATACATAGATAATCCTAAAGATGCCAGCAGGAAAGTACTAGAGCTAGTCAGTGAATTTGGTAAAGTAGCAGGATACAAAATTAATGCACAGAAATCTCTTGCATTCCTATATACTAATGATGGAAAATCTGAAAGAGACATTAAGGAAACACTCCCATTTACCATTGCAACAAAAAGAATAAAATACCTAGGAATAAACCTACCTGGGAGACAAAAGACCTGTATGCAGAAAATTATAAGACACTGATGAAACAAATTAAAGATGATACAAACAGATGGAGAGATATACCATGTTCTGGACTGGAAGAATCAACATTGTGAAAATGACTATACTATCCAAAGCAATCTACGATTCAATGCAATCCCTATCAAATTACCAATAGCATTTTTTAGAGGACTAGAACAAAAAACCTTAAAATTTGTATGGAGACACAAAAGACCCCGAATAGCCAAAGCAGTCTTGAGGGAAAAAAACAGAGCTGGAGGAATAGACTCCCTGACTTCAGACTATACTACAAAGGTACAGTAATCAAGACAATATGGTACTGGCACAAAAACAGAAATATAGATCAATGAAACAGGATAGAAAGCCCAGAGATAAACCCACGCACATATGGTTAACTAATCTATGACAAAGGAGGCAAGGATATACAATGGAGAAAAGACAGTCTTTTCAATAAATGATGCTGGGAAAACTGGACAGCTACATGTAAAAGAATGAAATTAGAACACTCCCTAACACCATACACAGAAATAAACTCAAAATGGATTAGATACCTAAATGTAAGGCCAGACACTATAAAACTCTTAGAGGAAAACATAGGAAGAACACTCTTTGACATAAATCACAGCAAGATCTTTTTTGATACTCCTCCTACAGTAATGGAAATAAAAACAAAAATAAACAAATGGGACCTAATTAAGCTTAAAATCTTTTGCAAAGCAAAGGAAACTAGAAACAAGACGAAAAGACAACCCTCAGAATGGGAGAAAATATTCACAAACGAATCAACGTACAAAGGATTTATCTCCAAAATATATAAACAGCCCATGTAGCTCAATATTAAAAAAACAAACAACCCAATTCAGAAATGGGCAGAAGACCCAAATAGACATTTCTCCAAAGAAGACATACAGATGGCCAAGAAGCACATGAAAAGCTGCTCAACATCACTAATTATTAGAGAAATGCAAATCAAAACTACAGTGAGTTATCACCTCACACCAGTTAGAATGGGCATCATCAGAAAATCTACAAACAACAAATGCTGGAGAGGGTGTGGAGAAAAGGGAACCCTCTTGCACTGTTGGTAGGAATGTAAACTGATAGAGCCACTATGGAGAACAGCATGGAAGTTCCTTAAAAAACTAAAAATAGAATTACCATATGATCCTGCAATCCCACTACTGGGCATATACCCAGAGAAAACCATAATTCAAAAAGACACATGCACCCCAATGTTCATTGCAGCACTATTTATAATAGCCAGGTCATGGAAGCAACCTAAATGCCCATCGACAGATGAATGGATAAAGAAGATGTGGTATGTATATACAATGGAATATTACGCAGCCATAAAAAGGAACAAAATTGGGTCATTTGTAGAGATGTGGATGGATCTAGAGATTGTCATACAGAGTGAAGTAAGTCAGAAAGAGAAAAACAAATATTGTATATTAATGCATATATGTGGAACCTAGAAAAATGGTACAGATTAACTGGCTTGCAGAGCAGAAATAGAGACACAGATGTAGAGAACAAACTTATGGACACCAAAGCGGGAAACGGGCGGGGGTGGTGGTGGTGGTGCAATGAATTGGGAGATTGGGATTGACATATATACACTAATATGTATAAAATGGATAACCAATAAGAACCTGCTGTATAAAAAATAAATAAAATTTAAAAATTCAAAAAAAAAAAAGAACATTAGTACTAGGCTGTAAGAATGGTTGCTCTTATAAGAACAGAATTTACTTAAACATCATTTTGAATGATGTTTTCATTTTTGGTTCTGGTTGAATGAGGTACTGCAAAGACCCAATGTTGGTAGACAGAAGAAATGTGGGCATCTACTGTGTAAATTAGCTGCCATTTTGCAAGTCATGAACATCTTATACACACATACACACACACACACACACACACACACACACACAAAATCATAAGCTTCAGACTCAGTGGTAAATTATTGTATCATTTTTAGAATACCCTATTTTAAATCATTTGAAAGCCTCTATTTTTCAGGTTCTAATTATATAAATCATCTATTAATATTAATACAGTCATAAGAATAATGTATGTAATAGCATTATTTAACTGCAAAACATGTTACTAATGTTAGTTATTACACCTCTTAACCCTGCCTTGAGACAATGAAGTCAGTTATATTTACATGTTATTCAGCAGTCCACACAGTAGTCTTCTTTTAAGGTTCAACTTAAAATATTCTTCCTCCTAGATTTAACTCATGTGCCTCCATTCAATTAGAAATCTTTTTTTCCTACATTCTCACTAAATCTTCTTACTACCTCCGTTATAACATTTGTCACAACCTACAGGTATTAGATTTACTTATGCATATGCTTAGCTTCCAGATAAGATTCCAAAAGCCAAGAAGGTAGGCTCTATCCTGCTCATCTTTGTGTAAGCTGTCCCCTCCACTTGTCTCCATGAGAAGCTGGTACCTAGCTGGTCTTTAATGATTTTTTTTTAATGATTTTTTTTAAATGTTGCTAGTCATTCTCAGTTATATTTTAACTATGGAGCTATTTATTCTGACTGTTAAAGTAAGACAATTATGTAGCCCACCCTCCCCCTTACAAAAATGTGTGGTTATCTACTAGGGACACATGCAACCAGATTTGTTTTATGCCTTTTTCTTAGCTACATGGGACATTCCCTCCTGCAGTTCTAAGGGTGATACTTTCTCTCCATGCTGTCTGTTGTAAGTGGCAAGCAGTGCTTTACCCTAGTGAGAAGGACGTCAATAGGCTGTATTTTACTATGACAGCCGGGCCATTTGACTTGAGTATTATTACACTTGATGGCTACCTTTTGGGAATGTCTTTTTCAATTGTTTATTTTCCAAGCCTCTTGTCAGTTCAAACTACAGAAAACAAAAGGGGAACCCACATTTTACTAATGTGCACTCATAACATGGAAAGCACTTTATCAAACATTGGCCTGAGAAGATATTTCACTCTAATGAAATCCACAGATATTTACCAGATATTAATAATATGAGAATGAAACAAAAATTAATAAACCCTAACAGTCCACTCATGGGTATTATATTTAGGAAATACTAAGTATACAGGTATATATTGATAAATTTGAAATTATCTGAATTACTTAAAATAGAAGACCTTCCAAAATGCCAAGAATATCCAATTTGGGCAAGGTTTCAGTAATGGGCACTCATTTTAGGAAGGCACTTTGTCTGTACTTGTCAAGACATTTACTGAGTTTTTCAATGGGGAAAATATTGACATTTCAGCAAAGCAATCCTTATTGCATAGGGCTGTTAAAAGCATTACTAGAGATTCAATATCCCTGGCCCCTGGACACTGTCATTATGACAACCAAAAGTGCCTCTTACTGTTTCCAAATGCCCTCTAGGGTAACACCCCACAGTTGTGAACCAAGTGTATGAGTCAAAATAGGCTAAGTTATGCTATAGTAACAAACAACCTCAAACCTCAGGGACATAATATAACAAAAGAATAAACTTTTTCTCTTATACAGAACAGGTCAAGAGGCGTATTCTGTTCATTATAATGACCAAGGGACCAAGGCTGATGAGGCTCCGCTACAACATGTACACACGCAATCACTGTAGCAGTGGTGATCACACAAGGGGTGTGTTTGAAAGAAGAGACAGCAGAGTGAGGGCATTATAGCTGCAGATATCAGAATGAGTCAGCAAAGCATAATTTTTTAAGGTGAAGGGCACACCTTGAGTTGCTAAACTTAATCCCTAGGTTCCCTAGAACTAGTTTTATTCCTTGAAGAAAAGAAGGTAGAGTTAAATAAGGAATCCCACCAAGAAGCCATGCATGCAGGAAGCACACTGTCTCTGTGGCAGTGCAGAAGGAAAAAGATGTGATTTAAAAAAAAAAAAAAAAGAAAACCAACAACAACAAAAAACAACACTGCCTATTCCATTCACTGAGGAGAAAAGCAGGCTATGGAAACTCGCATAACACTCCCTGAAACATGGGGATAATTCCAACTGGCCTGGAATTCGGTTCTGGCTCTGTCCTGATGTAAACCTGCTCCTAATGGCTGAGAAAACTCACCTTTTCAGAAATAGTTAAACAAGGGAGCAAAATCAGGATATTCAAAGATATACTGAGGAAAACGGACAATAATGTAAGAAATGAGAAAAAAATACATGGTAGATTCATAACATCCAGAAAAAATATTGTAACGGAGCATGTAAAAATTATGACCAAATATTTCTCTCTGAATTTTAAAAACTTAAGAAGTAATTGACTCAATGAAGGAAGAGCTCAAAGCACAAATAAAAGAACTTACAGACAAGATGACTAGACAGCAGGAGACGATAAAATATGTAAGTTGTTAGAGCTCAAGAAAAGCAGTGGCAGAAAAAATAAAATCATCAAATTTTTAAGGACAAAGTAGAGGAATATGAGGGAGAACAGACACTGTTATAAACACATTAAGGAGAAAAGCTAAACTAAATAAGAAAACAAATGAAAAGTATTTGTAAGAAAATAAGAAAAACAAATGAAAAGGATTTGTAAGAAAATGAAAAGAGATACAACAGCGTTTATAATTGGGATTTTTTTTTTAAGAAAAAAGAAAAAATACAACAAATATTTAAAGGGAAGATCCATTTTGGCAACAGTACAGCATGAAGATGGCGTGCTGAGCCCACACCAGGCCCCCGGGGCACAAGTGAGGGATTACAGCATGTCACACTGCACTGGTGTTCTCCTCCACATGCTGATGCTGCAGCCATGGCTCTCTGGCCATTGCCCATCCCAAGGTCTATGAAAGTAATGAAGATTCCCCCAAACATACTCATCAACAAAATAAAATAACAGATTGTTAGCTGCAGGGAAATAAGTAGAGGCTAGTTCTTGTCACAGAAAGGCAGACATATATATCTTTCTCAATCTATGAGCTGACATGGTCTGAACAGGCCCATTTATCACTGGAATTGCAAACGGATCACTGCACAAAGCAGCTACTGCTCATTCTGAAGACGTGGAAAAAGAAAAGTATTTGAAGGTATGAAGTCCAGAAGAATATGGACTAGAATGTTGCTCTTCATCTTCAGGCATCTCCAACCCTATGCTGTGGAAGTTAAAAATGCAGATCCTTTTCTTTTCTAGAAATGGAGGTCCGTCACAGAGACAGACCTACAGAAATTTTGGGTGGGGGGTCTTTTATGAGATCTACTTTTTAATTCAGCAACAGAATAATCCGGCAGAACCATGCATTAGAAGCAAAGCTCCAAAAAATGATCAAATACCTATAAATGGGCATATAACCAAAACTGTATATCTAAAAAGGCATATGGAGAAAAAATTAAAGAGTCATGTGGAATGCTTTGAGCCTAAGAATGAAAAAATAAGAAAAGAAAATAAACAACGAAAGGCTAAAAAGATCTTCACAAAGTTCTATTAAAAAAAGGAGCCATAGGTAGATGCTGCTGATTCTCTTAAAAAAAAAAAAAAAAAAAAAAAAAAAAACAGAGGTATGGAGCTTGCCATCACATATAAAACTTCAACATCATCAATCTGGTAGAAGTTTGCAGCAAATACAGGGAAAGCCAGGCACATACCAATACCCAGTCTTATTCTCTCTAATTTTTCATTTCTAAAATTTATTTTCTTAGAGGAATATTCTCCAGAATGTTCTGAATGGAGTTACAATTAAGTAAAATAGAAGAGCATGTCAGAGGAGGAAAGGAGGAGAAATAATATAGTTCATAGACAATAATAATAATAAAAATAACAACACACAGAAAACCACCATGCCAGGGATACCCCCTAAAAGTGCATAATCTGTCAGTACTTCAGGAGAAAAGGCAGAGCCATGACTTAGGAAACTGTGCAATATGTGGCATATCTGATGTTTTGACTCAAGCTAAGGATTTCAGATTTGGTAGACACTAAACTCTTAGAGGTTCAGTTTATCCTATCATAAACCAAATGGTTACTGGGAGATCTTTTCCAAGAAACAATTATTTTTCTCTTCTTAAGATTATAAATGTATGAAAATATGTCTTATGTAATAATCTATAAGGTCATAAAACATAGTTCAACACCAAATTTTAACATGAAAGCCTAGGGTTCTCTGTATTCATTTTGTTATGCAAATTTTATTCATTCATATGAGGTGTGTAAATTGCATACATTTCTAGATGAAACTATGTGTACCACACTCTGAGCTACTTTAACATAAAGATAACATTAAGACTAACAGAATGCTTTAAATGTCTATTTATGAGGAAAGAAACAAATTAGTTTTGCTCTTTTCTTAATTACCATTTTACATAATTAATTGAGCTACTTTTGTAAATTTAATTTTTTTCTTATATAGTGCACTATTTTATAATATCCAGTGAATTATCCTCTTGTCTTTAACAATGAGTGAGTGGAAGTAATACTATTTGGCTGTATTTGGTTATGAGAAAACAATAAGCGTGCTTTAAAAAAGATATAATTCAGATAAATATTCTTGGAATAAAGACAACAGAATATATATATAGTTGTTTGTGCCTGGAAAACTGAGCTAGAATAGTCCACAAAGATATATATTCTATTAAAGATGTTATTGGACTTCAACAACTTTAAGAAGGAAGGAAGGAAGGTGGAAAGGAAGAAAAAAAAGAAATCATTTGGGCATCTAGGCAAAAGATCTAGTCACTTACATCAGAAAATAAACTGGCCTGGCCTCAGAATTCTCCACAACAATATCCAATGTCAGAAGAGAGTGGAGTAATACAAAATCCTTAAGAAAAGAAAGTACTATCCCAAGTGGTTATACTTTGCTGCCTTAACCTAGGTTCTTCAGAGTGCAGACTCTGGAACAAAAGTTTAATTGAGTACATTTATTAGTTTCCAGTGGCTGCTATAACAGGCTTAGTGGCTTAAGATAACAGAAATTTATTCTCTCACAATGTCAAGGCAAGAGCCTGAAATCAGTATCACTGAACGGTAAACAAGGTATTAGCAGGGTTGTACTCCCTCTAGAGGCTCTAGGGGAGAAAATGGCCCTTGCCTCTTCCAGTTAGTTTCTAGAGGCTGCCAGCATTCCTTGACTTGTGGCCACATCACTCCTATCTCTACTTCTGTAGTCATATGGGCTTTTCTTCTATTGTGTAATCTCTTTCTGCATGTTACTTATAAGGACACTTGTGATTGCATTTAGGACCTGTGCAGATAATCCAAGCATAATCACTCCATTTCAAGAACCTTAATTAATCACATCTGCAAAGTTTTCTTTTGTTTGTTTTTATATAAAAGTTAGCATTTACAGGCTCCACACAGATTATAAATAAAGGAATTGTAAGGGACTACTCTTCTCAAGTTAATGCAAATAAATGTGAAAACTGGGATGAAGTAGCTAATACTCCAGAAATATATAATTTAACATAATCATTTACAGCAGAAAATTTAAAGATTTCCAAAATTCAAATAGAGAAAATGTCAAAGAACCTCCTCTCCATTTCCCTTCCCCCCACCAAAATAATAAAGTGCCTGGATTAGACAATTTCACAGGGAAATTCTAACAAAACTTTTAAAAAGCAGGTAATTCCAATGGTATTTTAACTCTTGAGAGCACATAAAAAGAAGGAATGTTTCCAAATTCTTCTTATGAAGTGGGTATAAAAGTGATCTCTAAAATCAAGAAGGATTACACACACAAACTATCGACCACATTTCAAAGGTTCAACAGAAGGCACTGCTAAGTCAAGATTAGGATACATGGAAATCAATAACCTTCTAAGAGTCAAACAACAGCCAGTTAGAAGACACAACAGAAGGAAAAATCCCTTATTTTCAATAAAAACATGAAAGATTAAAATGTCTGAGAGGAGGACCTTCAAGATGGTAGAGGAGTAAGATGTGGACATCACCTTCCTCCCCACAAATACATCAAAAATATATCTACATGTGTAACAAATCCTACAGAACACCTACTGAACGCTGGCAGAAGACCTCAGACTTCCCAAAAGGCAAGAAAATCCCCACGTACCTGGGCAGGGCAAAAGAAAAAAGAAAAAACAGAGACAAAAGAATAGGGACGGGACCTGCCCATCTGGGAGGGAGCTGTGAAGGAGAAAAAGTTTCCACACTATAGGGAGCCCCTTCACTGGTGGAGATGGAGGGGGCAAGCTTCAGAGCCACGGAGGAGAGCACAGCAACAGGGGTGCAGAGGGCAAAGAGGAGAGATTCCCACACAGAGGATCAGTGTAGACCAGCACTCACCAGCCCGAGAGGCTTGTCTGCTCACCCACTGGGGTGGGTGGGGCTGGGAGCTGAGGCTCAGGCTTTGGAGGTCAGTCCCAGGGATAGGACACTCCCCTGTGTTGGCTGCATGAACACAGCCTGAAGGGGGCTAATGTGCCACAGCTAACTGAGAGGGAGTCCAGGAAGAAGTCTGGAACTGCCTAAGAGGCAAGAGACCATTGTTTCAGGGTGCGTGAGGAGACGAGATTCAGAGTACCACCTAAACGAGCTTCAGAGATGGGCGTGAGCCACAGCTATAAGTGCAGACACCAGAGACGGGCATGAAACGTTAAGGGTGCTGCTGCAGCCACCAAGAATCCTGAGTGCAAGCACAGGTCACTATGCACAACTCCCCTCCCAGGAGCCTGTGAAGCCCACCACTGCCAGGGTCCCATGATCCAGGGACAACTTCCCCAGGAGAACACATGGTGCGCCTCAGGCTGCTGCAACATCACGCTGGACTCTGTCACCGCAGGCTCGCCCGGCATTCCAAACCTCTCTCTCCCCGCCCCCGGCCTGAGTGAGCCAGAGCCTCCTAATCATCCACTCCTTTAACACCCTCCTCTCTGGACGAAGAACAGATGCCAGAGAGTGACCTACTTACAGAGGCGGGGCCAAATCCAAAGCTGAATGCTGCGAACAAAGAAGAGAAAGAGAAACTTCTCCATGCACCCACAGGAGCAGCGGATTAAAGCTCCACAATCAGCTTGATGTACCCTGCACCTGTGGAACACCTGAAGCGACAACAAATCATCCCAAAATTGAGGCCGCGGACTTTGGGAGCAACTGTAGACCTGGGGTTTGCTGTATATGACTGACTAGTTTCTGAATTTTATGTTTATCTTAGTATAGTTTTTAGCACTTGTTATCACAGCTCCTTGCTTTGTGACCACCTAGATGGTTCGGATATGGAGTGTGGGAGCAAGACGCAAGAGGGAGGGTATATGGGGATATATGTATACATATAGCTGATTCACTTTGCTATACAGCAGAAACTAACACAATATTGTAAAGCAATTATACTCCAATAAAGATATTTTTTTAAATGTCTGAGAGAAAATGTGTGAGCTCATTATGAAAAAGAATAAATGATACAGAGGAACACACAATAAGATATGAACCAAAGAAAAAGCATTCCATGTCCTTGGACAGGATGACTCAACATCATAAAAATGTCAATTCTTCCTAAATTAACCTACAATTTTCACACTAGTCTAATAAAGATGTCAGCATCACTTTGTCAGAATAATCAAGCTGAGTCAAAAGTTCATGTGGGAAAATAAACAAGCAAAAATAGCCAAGAGAAGTCTGCAACAGAAGAGTAATAGAGAGGGATCAGTCTCCAAGTATTAACCCATTATAGAACTTCAGTAATTACAATAGTGTGACACTGGCACATGGATAAACAGAGAAATCATGGAACAGAATATGAAGTCCAGGAATAGACATACATTAATATATGGCATTTTAGAAAATGTGGTATTTCAAATAGGTGGGGAAAAGGTGGACTATTTAATAAACAGTGTTGAGAAAAATGGATCAGGGAAAAGAAAAGGAAAAGAAAAAGAAAATCTGATTCCATTCCTGACAGCTAGTAATAGGATAAATTCCAAACATATTAAAAATTTAACTGTTTAAAAAAAAAAATCCCAGGGGAAACCATAGAAAATGGAAGGCCTTTCTATTTATGACATGAATCTCAAAAGCTATAAAAGTAAAAACTGATAAACTCAATTACAGGTTTAAAAAATGTGCATGGTAAAAAGTACAACAAGCAAATTCAAAAGGCAAATATCAAATTGGGAGAAAAAAATGTGAATTGATATCACAAACAAAAGGTTAATCTCACTAATTATAAAGAGTTCCTAGAAATCAATGAGAAAAAGACAATCCAATGAGAAAAATGGGCAAAAATATTGACAGTTCACAGAAAAGGAAATACAAATTGTCCTTCAATACACATAAAGAAGGTCACTTATAATAAGAAAATTGAACCATTTTCACCTATCAGATTGGCAGAGACTGAAGTTCAATAATTCACTCTTTTAGGGAATTGGGTAGGGAAACAGGTCTTCTCTTACTTGTTGGTGAGAGTGTAAACTGGTACCACTTCTATAAAGGGCAATTTGATTCTGTTCATCAAGCTTATAAATACTATACCCTTTTAGAAATATATTCTAAGATGTATATGTTTGTGATATGATGTATGCACAAGGTTATTTATTGTGGCACTATATGTAATAACAAAAGAATGGAAGCAGTCTAAATGTCTATTAATGTCCATCAATATATGAGTATAGTACATCCATACAATGGAAGCTTATGGAGCCATACGAAAGAATGAAGAAGATCTTTACTCACTGACTGTTAGAGAATCATCTCCCAGATCACTGGAGGAAAGGTGCACACAGGTGCACAGAGATAACTCTGAAAAGATACACAGGAAACTGGTATGGCTGGCTGTGTTGGTGAAGGGGAACTGGACGGCTGGGAAACAGAGTGTGAAGGATACTTTTTATTAAGTACCTTTTCACGCCTTTTGCATTTTTAAAATCTATGGGAGACGACATAGGCCTTGTGAGTCATACGTGCAAAATGAACTGTAGAGATAATAAGTAGTAAAAGAAATAAATATAATAGAGATAATGAGGTAAAGTTAGCTTTCAACCTTTTCCTCCTATGTCCTTCCCCCAAAATGCACAGTTCTTCCTCTAATTACAATTTTGCTTGCTTTCACTGGCCTCTACCCTTATCCTCAGACCCTACTGTTTCATTTATCTTAAGAGGTATCAGTGTTTCCAATAATTTTCCAATCAAAATTATATAAGTACATTTCAATTTGCACTATGTGCAGTTCTAGAACATGGACTCCATAGAAGCCACTGAGAGTTTTGGAGGCATATCACAATAGCACAAAAAGGTTAAAATCATTCATTTGAGGCACTCATAAGAGAACAAACACATCTTTTGGAAGGCACTTTAAAAAAACAGTAGTTAAAATAAAATCTTGCCTGTTATTGGCAAAAAGTATTGTAGCCCATTCTAATAATATTTGTTTGGAGAATTAAAGATCTCATCTCCTGACATTCTTAGCTGTTACAAGCACACTAAAGAAGGTAAGCTTTTAGATAAAATATAAATTAGTAAAGTCACATACCTAATAACCATGATATCCATGGAGATGCACAATCCCATCTATTGGGATATGAGAAAATATTAAAATTTCCATTCCTATTATTTAATCTTATCCTTATAATACTGTATCAAGTAGTATATTAATATATAATTTATAAATAATAAATAGGCACGCATAAATTCTATTGCAGGCTCAGTCTTTTTTTTTTTTTTGCCTCAGTCTTTTTTATCCATAGAGTGTAATCAAAATGTTTGGTAACCACTGCCAAATGATTATTTCTTTCTCACATATATAAGAAGAAATCAAATGTACTATAGAATATTTTATCTGAGCACAGCAAGAAGCAGCAGCCATAAACTATGAATTTCTAAGCGAAATACTGTTGAATTCATTTGGTACAGCACTTAGCATAATGTTATCTAAAGAGAGATTACTAATATATAATAGAATTTTGAAGTTAGATATCACCTAGTTCAAATCTCATTTCAAACATGAGGTAACTACAGGCCGGAGAGAATAAATAACGTTCCCTGTGTCATATGGCTGACTCGTAGTGACAGGGCTAGGTACAGATCACAAATTTCCCAAAAGTCTGTCTTTCTACTACACAACACACGGAGATATAGATTTATTGATTTATTTATTTTAGGGAAAAGGGGATGGTCTTAGAAATTAAGCAGCAGGCAGTCTAGTATTCTCACTACTTTATTTTCTCCTATTTAACCATATCTTTATTTTTGTCCTTTTAGTCTACCCAAAATCACATCACCGTTTTAGAAAGGTGAAGAGTGAATTTCTTTTTATCTTGTTAATTTTTTAAGCCATTCTAAAGGAGAAAAGTTCAAACCTGAAATTAATCCTACTTTCGCCCATCTTCTCTAACAGAAACAACCTCTGAATTCTAAATGCCTTTGTTCTTACCAATAATCCTCTGAGAACAACCCAGCACAAGAAACATATACCCAACCCTACCCGAAAGAAAGGAAAGGTGGGATGAGAAATGCTACAGCGAAATTAAAAGTGTTTATGCAGGTAATTCAAACCCATTTTTAATACCCGTCTTATATTTGTGTAGTCCCTTCACATTATGTACAGGTAGCGTTTAAGAAATTTGATTCTATCTTCACACAGACGTTGGGTCTACTATGGCTATGTCACCTAACCAGTTTTGTCACGTATTGGGAAACTGATACCGTGTTGGGTCGGGAATAGCAAACGGCATAGTGCAGATAATCGCTTAGCAAAGTGTCTAGCATACAGTCAGGCACAAACTACTTAACTCTTTTTAAGTCAAACACCTCCAACCTTTTTAAGTCAAACACACAAACAGGTGAAGTGACATGCCCGAGGTCTCACCTTTCCTGTTAGACAGGACACTTAGAAACCCAGACTTTTCCTCTAAGGAGACTGCGAGTTGAGACATTTAGGGACTTGGCTAAATTCTTAAAAGGACTGGGAGGGAAAAAAAAACTGGCCTCCGTCAGGGCCAAGGTTTTCGCCACAGAACACCCGTATGGCAGTCCACGTCCGTCTTTTCCCTCCTCCGAGGCAAGAACTACATTTCCCAGCGGCCCTCGGGCTGCTTCCGGTGCAGCGCGCCAGCGCTCAGTTTCCGGGCACATCTTTTACGTCAGTTCGTGGGAAGGTTCCTACGGCTGAGACCGAGCTCCTAATCATGGGTTCTTTCGTTTCCCAGCCACTTGAGCCAGTCAAGGACGTTGCGCCTCCTGAGATCGCCTCCTCCGCCGCGCCTCCTGAGGTCGCCTCCTCCGCCAACCCCGTGCCCGTCATTGCACCCGGAGAGCCGGCCCCTCCAGCGGAAGCCCCTCTGTTTAATAACTGCTGGAGCTGTCGCGTGCTCTCCGGGTCCGGGCTGATAGGGGCTGGCGGGTACGTGTACTGGGTGGCACGGAAGCCCATGAAGCTGGGATATCCCCCGGGTCCAGGCACGATTGCGCAGATGGTCTTCGGCATCAGTGAGAGTTCGGGGCACTACCCTTGGGCTGGGGGAAGAGGGAGAAGAGGGGCGCAGCCACGTGGGCGGGGGGCGGGGCGCCCGGGTTGGCCACGTGGCGGCAGGCATTTACCCCACCACCACCCCCTAAGATGGGGGTGGGGAGAAAAAGTTGTTGGGAAGCTTTTCTTTTTTCTTAAATCACAATATTTTTTTTGAGAACTCTTACTAGCCTCAATCTTTTTAATCCTACCAAAAGCTATTAAAGATAGGTATGAATATAGTAGTCCTATTTTCCTGCACAGAGAGTTTGAAGTCAGACACCCAGGATATGACACAGCTAGCCTTTGATTCCCAGGCTTATCTGTTACCAAAACCCATGCTGCTTCTCTAGATTGTGGAGAAGGCCTGAGTGAGAGCACTTGACATTGGTTTAAGAACTTTGGCTTTGAAGGTAGATTGCAGACATGGGTTCAAAGCCCACATACTAAGGTCTACCATTGGCTACTGTGGCCCACAGTTCTTATTTGTAACAATACTACGTGATTGTCAAGCTGTCGTCCAGTAAAATGTAGTGACTTTTTTTAGCTCTTCGGACCAAGTGAGTGAATAGAATTTTAAGTTTTCAGATCTCTTACCTTCTTAATTAGATTACCCAGATCAATTCCCTTTTAGTAACTTTCTTGCTTTGGGGAAGTAACAATTTTTTTTTCTCTCAACTTTCCTTTCCTGAGCTTCACTTTTCTGTAAGATAGAAATAATGGTAATTGTATCTTCAAGGAGTACTGTGAGGGTTAAATAAGTTGATATATATGAAAGCACCTGGTAAATTGAAGTACAACATAAAGAATAAAGTACTGTTGTTTTTTCCCTAGGCATTGCTTGCTGGGGTGTAGTCATCCTGTCAGACCCCAAAGGGAAGGCCTTCCGCACTGGTTGAAGTACCACCATTGAATGTGTCATCTCTCGGCGTCCCCATGACACACAGAACAAGCATGGGGCGTATGGATGTTCTGGACAGACGCATGGACATTGGCAGACTTCAGTCCTGCAGATACTATAAGACTGAAGAGACAAACATAGGTTGTTATTCATTGGCCGTGAGTGTTTCTCGCCTTCGCAGGTTCCACAGGGACCAATAAATCCCTCAGAGAAGAGGTTCTTTGTGTTATTTGAGGAAGGAGGGTATAATTTTTTAAAAATACAGAGGAAATGATAAACCAAATGAGAAAGTGAGCTAAAGTTATTTTAAATAGTTCTATCTACTTCTCCTATGGTTGGGTCAACACCTACTATCCACCTCATCCTGGATAGGCATCATGCACTAGGCAGAAGTACAGAAAACATTTATCTGTGTACTACTCATACTTCCCAAGGCATTGTCAGATCCATGACCTTGTGAGAGTTTCCCAGCTACTCTGAGGAGGTTATTTCATTGGTGGTAAGTGAACCTTAAAAAACAGAGTCCTAGTGATTTGCCCAGGGTCATTCAGCAGGTCAGTGATAGACTTAGGACTTGTTCTTGTCCAGTTGTTCTTGCCTTTCAGAACTAGGATTGTTCCAGAGAGGCAAGAATTACCTTTATGAAACAATTAGATAATCATAAAAATCAGCATAAAATAAAAAGCTCAAGTACCAAAATATCTGAGAGAAATTCAAAGTCTTTTGTGTTTTGTGTGTGGGGTGAGAGGGGAGTGTGGCGGCAGTTGGTTCTTTTTCCACAAGCACAGGAAAGGTTTCTATGATGAAATTTAGTTGCTTTTGAGAGAACTTAATATTAGACACTTTCTTTTTAAGAGAAGTCTGCTTCCAACCAGTTTTTTAATTTCTGAAATACTATGGCTTCTCTATAAAGTTACATGTAGCTATTTTTCAGAGCAGAAAGGTACTCTTAAATTTAACTGCCAATCACAACGTGTAAATTTTGAATGACAGGTTGAGTAAGTAGAGTACCTTTAGGGCTATTTTTCTAATATTGTAAAGAAGGGCCCAAGTCTTTTAAGCCTCACAAATGACAATAAGTCTCTTGCATTGTCTACACCAGAATTCATGGCATGGATGGTTATATATCTGTGCAATTGAGAAGACATTGCAACATAAGGCAGACAACAAAGTATTTAAGTGAAATGTACAATTCAGTCATGTGATGTTAGTGAATATACAAGTTTTAAGTTAGAAGGGACCAGAGAGGACCCAAAGCAGGGTACTTCCTTGAGGGCCCATGACACTAAAATGCTAACGTAGACAAGTTACTACCTGCTTTAAAAGGCAAGCCATTCTATTGATGGACAGCTGTAGTCCTAACATTTTCTTAGTTTAAACCCAAATTACATAACTTGCTGGTCTTGGCTTGACTTACTGGATACATAGAATAACTCTTAAAACTTATATATTGTAATATAATTGTAACATCTTTCCCAGAATTTGTACTAGTATGAATCTTTAACCAAGTAAGAGCTTTTAACAAATAAACTTGCCCACTCATCAGATATATTGCCAAAGTATGTTTGGTTCTTCCCAACTTGGAGTCACTTAACTAGGTGTGAGCAATGTATTGTTCTACCATGTCTATAGGCAGTTGGGAATAATGCTCCCCTCCCCCCCCCAAAAATAGAACTTGTAGTTAAAAATTGTTTCACTTTGTTTTTCTTTTGAGGTGTGTTCCAAAATTTGCTTTGATTTCTGCTGGTGGTAAGTCAGAGATTCTAGTTTGTTTTAGGGATGACTTCAGAGAGAGAAGAGACATTGCCTTAGTCCTGCAATGCAGGAAGTGCATTTAGTGCCCCTATTGTCTTCCCTTTTTTTGGGATGAAGTGGGGTGAGCAGGACAAACAGGCTCAAGAATCAAGGGACTATTACTCAGTAATTTAAGAACACCAGCTTAATTATGATTTATGGGCTTTACAATCTCTTTACAGCATGGAAATGAGAGTTTATAATTACCTTTAGCAAAGAAAGGAGAAAAAAGTACAAAAATAGGTAATTTGAAATGAACTTAGAGTTTTCCCTGGGACACAGATCAAAACGTGAGTATACATTCAAATATTGACATTTTTCATGATGTCCAAGATACCTATTAGCACAGCCTTTACACAGTAAAAACTTTGATATCTCCAGATGATCAAGAAATCATTACACCATCTCTTGTTGCCTTTGTGTATTGCATTGAGTAATCTAGAATCTGGTGACCAACTAAGAATATGTCTGAACATATTAAAAGACCTGAATATAGGTTGATCTTTAGGATCTTGCTGTGTGTTGGGGGAGAGGTAAGGGGTCTCTTTTTTCCCTAGGCCAATTGCTGGGCAGCTGTTGCTTGCAGCACTGGTGTAGGCCAAATGCAGATCAATCTAAAAAGTTCTGGAGTTTCACCTGACCAGGACCAATTGCAGAGACAGCTGTTGCTGGCAGCCCTAGAGGTTAAGCATTTCAGCCATGATTTGTACTTCACCGCCACCCTTAGCTTAGCATTTGCCCCTTGCTCCTTTTTATTACTGGTTTCTCAGCCTAGCTGTGTCTGAATTAGGGGCCTCTTGAATGATGCCACTTGATTTGACAATGTGAAATATATTGCTCCTGAATTAAATATATGTTCAGGGCAAGCACATGTTCAAGTACCCTCTCAAACCAGGCTTGACCTCAACTGATTTGTTGCCAGGACTACATTGATCAAACTGACACTTCTCAAATCTTGAAGTGAGGAATAGTAAGCAATTTTGAGTTGAAAAGCTTTTTTTGTGTGTGTGTGTGTGTGACAGATAAATCCTTGCCTTGACCCAAAGATTATTTAGGTGTTACGAGCAAAGAGTCAGAGGTGAAAGACCTATAATTATACATCATTCAGAGGTATCCTGAGAGCATGGAGAAAAAATATGTCACTCTTCTAAATGCATGTCTCTTAGCCTTTGAGATAATTCAGCAACTTGTCATTCAAAGGTAAATGGAATGTAGAGAAATAGCCAAAAGGGCAAATGTTAAATGCAGCAGTGCCACTAAAAACCACTGCTCAGTCCTGTGACTAGCATGTGCTTCAGGAGTGTGGTAGACAGGATTCTTAAAATGGTCCCCCAAGGTTCCCAACCCCTGGGTGAATATGTACCTTCTCCCAGTTATTCAAACACCATTCTAGGTGCTGCTGTGAAGGAAATTTGCAGATGTAATTAAGGTCCCAGGTCAGTTGATCTTAAGATAAGGATATTATCTACATGGGCTAATCACATGAGCCCATTAAATCTCAGTCCAGACATCAGAGACTTGAGAAGCCAAAGATTCCTCCAAAGCAGGAGGGGGAGTCAGTGCATGGGAAGTGCTTTGGAGGCTGGAAGAAAGCAAACATCTACACTGAGAATTTCCTGTGGGGGCCACATGACAAGGAATGGCAGGCAGCCTGGAGTGCTGAGTGATCACCAGCCAACAACTCAAAGGGAAACGTTCTGCAACTGGAAGGAAATGAATTCTGCCAACCACCTGTGAGCTTAGAAGAGGGCCTGTGAGAACCAAGAACCACAGCCCCGGCCAACACCTTGGTTTCAGCCCAGTGAGACCCTAAGCAAAGTATCTATGCTGTGAAACTGGAGATAGTAAATTTGAGTTGTTTTAAGTTGTCAAGTTTGTGGTAATTCGTTACACAGCATAGGCAATGAATACAAGGAATCAGAAGTGTCTTGAGGTATCATAGTCATAGCGGAACAGAGCAGAACCCTGTGGCCCCCTCCCCCCAAGTCCGAAGGCCCCTCTATGTCCCCTGCCTCTTGTTTGTAGGAAAGCTGAAGTCTCCCAGGCCTCCCAGAGTCACGAAGAGCACACTCAAGCAGTTAATGATTAGGACAATAGAGTCATAGACTCAGTGTCTGATGAAAGAACGGGATTAACACTATTGCTCATAATAATATATATCTTTGTGGGCATTAGAATAATTGTAGCTTGGTCTGCCCATATATGTAAGCAAGCAACTAAAATTGTCAGCAAAGAGATGCTGCAGACCCATGTCAAGGTCTTCCACTCTGAAAATAACAACACCCTATGTCAGCATGAAGAAGTTACAGAAGATGGACCTTCACCCCTAATCTCATAGAAATGGAATGATGTCTGACAAGTGGGGATTTGTAAGCAGCTCTTTTGCCCCTTTCCTGTAGTCTGTTTCTATTCCCCATAAACCTTAATTATAAAAAGAAGATCACTAGGTAACATTTAACCTAACTCTTGACTTCTCTACTGAATGTACACAATGCCCTGCTTGACCTGTTGATTCCTTTCCTGGATTAAAAGGAGTAAGAATGAAAGGTTAAGTAGTTAAAGAATGACTGACTCTCTGCCCCTGGCTTCCCCCTTAGCAAATTTGCAGGCCAACCAAGCAGGCAAGAGAGCATCCAAAGGAAGATCAGAAGTCAGCAGGTCTGCACACAATGGAAAAATGAAGAAGAATCTGATCTCCTACTCTGATGATTAACTGAGGTGGTTTCCCCTTTTTCCCTTTGAAAATTGTCATGGCTGAACAGAATCTTTGGAGTTGGTCTCCAGACATGAGTCCACCTCCTCCCCAAATTGCCAGCTCTTCTGAATAAAGCACCTTTCCTTTCTACTGCCACTTGCCCCTCAGTTATTGGCTTTTGAGCGGCGAGCAGCTGAACCTGAGTTCGGTAGCAAGAGTAGGCGGCACGCCAGACCAAATACACATCTCCATTCTGGGTACTCAGGAAGTAGCAAGAAGGGACCATCTGAATAGCATTTCTCTTTGTATTGTTAGTAATGGTCTTCACTTGTCCTTTTACTAGTGGTTTTCTTGGAGAGTTCGTATTTTCCGTTTTCTAGTAAAACTGTTCCACTGTTAAATATAACAAAAATTACAGCACCCTTTTTATGTGCCAAGCATTATGCTAACTAAATGCTTTGCAGGAATTGTTTACTCCTCTCAGCAACCCTGTTTTACAGATGAGAAGATTGAGGCCTGGAGCAGGTAAGAATTTCCCCAAAGCCTCAAGTGATGAACCAGTAGTAGCTTGGCTAAGAGCAGTAACTGGGAATTGGGAATTCATTTTGTTACAGTCGTTTTCTTATCATCCATTCTCAAAATGTTCAGTTATCAAAATTAGAAATTTTAAATTCTGATTTTCCATTTTTTCCTTGTTATTCCTTAGTTTAACGTGTATCATTAATCACTTGGTTTCCTCTTCTTTATAATTGAGGATATATCGCTTATCACTCTGACAAGCAATTTATATGATAATCCAGGACAAGAAATTCTTCTCATCTCTTTAAACAGGCTCATACCCTTCACTGACTTTGCCCCAATTTCTCTACTGATCTCGGACCATTCTCCTGAACCTCAGACTCTATTTCCCAGGAACAGCAGAGCATCCTAACTGTCTTTGTATAGACACCAGAACCCCAACTTGTCCCAAATGAACTTATCTCCCACCTACCTGTGCTCCTCTATTTCCTATCTCCAATCATAGCATTTCCATCTAGTCAGCTGGGAAGCTAGAAAATGTGGAATTATCTATGACTCTCTTTATTGTCACTCTTTACTTCTGATCTGTTCACAAGTCCTGGTTATTTTAACCCTTTACTGCTCTTTCCTATTCATTCCCATTGCTATTGTTTTGGATCAGCTATCATCATTTCTCATGTAGATTACCATAATAGGTTCTTAATTTCTCCCTGCTTCCAAGAAATCCCTCTCATATGCCCTCCACACTATAGCCTGAGTAATCTTACAACATGTCTCAGCTTAAAACCCTTCAGTATCTCTGCTGCACACAAAACGAACTCCAGACTACTTGGCAGGGTATGGAATGCCTTTCATTATTTCACCCACCATAACTTTCCATCTGTATCTTTTTCCACTCCCTGACTGCTGTTCCACGCCACCCCCCTCCATGTTCCTGCCACTCTTAGCCAGCTCTTCCTAAAAATGCCATTCTCCATGCCTTTGCATGTGCTCTTCAGTCAGCCTATAATATTCCTTTTGCCTGGAGAAATCCTGCTTATCCTTCAGAGCCCAGCCCAAATGTCACCTCTCTGGTAAAGCCTTCCCTGAGAAGTCCCCATGTCATTACTTTCAGGGCTATGCAACAATTACACTTTCTATAGACTTCCATCACTGCATTTAAAAGATTGCTTAGTAATTATTTATGCATCTCTTCCTTCCCACCAATTGTGAACTCCTCAGGAGTTCACAGTCGTGCTTTGTTCGTCTTCATGTTTCCTGTCCCCAGCCACAGCAGCAAACATGCCAGGCACTTGGTTGGTGTTCAATACATATTTGATGAGTAAGTGAATAAAGGGCTGAACAAATCAGTAAAGAAAGAAAAACATTTGTTTCATTTGACAACTTTAGTGTATTTCAGTGATTCTTATCTCAGGTATGATCCCTGGCCCGGCAACATCAGCATTACCTGAGAGCTCATTAGAAATGCAAATCCTTAACCCCATGCCAGACCTACTACTGAATCAGGAGCCCTGGAGTTGGAGCCCACCAGTCTGCATTTTAACAAGCTCTCTGGGTGATTCAAATGAATGCTTACATTTGAGAACCACTGGTGTAACTGAACCTGACTGACGTGTGTAGAACAGACCTCAGCTGTAAAGTAGTGGAAAGAATATCTGGGTCATAAGACTCAGGTTCTAAACTCAGTTCTGCCATCAGCTCCTACTATGCTCTTGAGAAAGTCACTTAACCTTTTAGAACATAAATGTTACCCTCCATAAATTCAGAAGATCAGACTAGGTAATTTCTAAATTCCCTTTTAGCACTAAGATTGTCTCTTTGCATAAAGAAGGAGATGTATTCTCTGATTCCGAAGGACAGAGATGGTAGTGGGGAACCGAGAGAAAATTGAAATAGCACTCCCTGCAGTGATCCCGTGAAGGTGCCACTGAAGATAGACCATTGCTCCTGCAAGCTCACTCCCGAGAATCCCGCAGCTGCAAATGCCTGATGCTTCACAGGAGTTTAGCAACCCCTCACCCCAATTAGTGCATCTGGCCAACGGAACAATTCTACAAGGGAGGGGAGAGGTCCTTCCTGACCCTCTTGTGATCAGATCATGCCCTGAAGCATGAAATGTGATTACCCTCTCCTAGCTTGCAGAACTGCCTAGGCAGTCAAAAGAAATATGGGAACTCAAGGAAGGACTGGGCTTGGTGGTGGTGGTGGTGATGTCTGTGTATGTGTAGTTCCTTTCTGTTTCCCAAGAACCCAAATAGGAAAATCCCTCCTTCAGTTTCACCCTACATAATACTGATTTAGTGACGTGAATTAAATTAAACATGTTGTGTTATGCAGTCTGTGTCTAGAATAACGATGCACATCAGCAAAGGAAAAGATGCCATCAGTGAGTAGGCAAAGCAGACCAATAAAAAATGCACATTCTGTCCTGTACCTGGAGGTACAAAATTATATATATATATATGTATTTTTTAATGGTGTCTACCTATATATGAAGCTGAGTGGACACAATAAAACCCAATAGGTAACTTCATCACTATAATAGCCAACTACAGAAATAGCCATTAAGCCTGGGACTAGGAGCCAGCATTGGTGAAAGCCCTAGATTCTGGTCATGTTATCACCAAAATGGTTTCGATAGCTAGAAGAGATCTGGCCTCATTTCCTTCAGGGGAATTACCATTTTCAGGTACCCTGGATGCACTGTATTGAAGTTCAGTCCAATATGTATTTATTAGCCTTTGTTGTATGTCAGGCACTGCTAGGTGTTGTTAGGAATATTGCAGGGTCCCTGATCAAAAAAGTTGAGAGTCGACTGGGAGAGACAGACACTTTAAAAAGTGACTGTGATATAAGGAAAGTTTACACACTGGATGCGTGAGAGCAAGGAAAAGGGATATTTTAGATCTTCTTAAACTGGCACAGAAATCAAGTCTGATACGTTACCCAGAGCAAAGCCCAATCACCAGTGGGACAAACTTTTGACCTGTGTGCCACCCACCAGGAGGATGAATAAAGCAGACACATGTCAAGAAGAAGGGCTACCCACACTCATATCCAGGCATGTCATCAAACAAAACCTCTAGGCGGGGGATTCTCTGAGTTCCCGACTTGGGGTTGCTTTAAGCAGCATGCTGTGCGCCATGCTTGGAACTGTGTGACAGAGAACTGCAAAACGCCTGTCAAAACCCTTGACAATTAAAAGACAGGCAAAGTTGGGGGGAAGCCTGCTCTCCACCCTCACCACCCTGTGAACACCTGTTACCAAGAGAGCGAGCTGAGAGACACACTGGCACATGTTGGCGGCAGCAGCAGAATCAGCCCCTCCCCATGAGTTAGTGAACACGTGACCCTCTCTCTGTGGCTTCTGCTACACAATCTCATTACAGTTTCCTTTGCTGTACAGTTATTAGGAGTGAGGGGGGAGGTAAGTAAACTCCTCAAGTAGGTTTTACCATGGCTGAATATAGGGATACTTAAAATTTTGCCAACATTATTTTTTAAATGAGAAAAAAAAAATCCTCACAGGTAGGGAGTTTTCCAATTGACAGGCACTTTCATTAATTTACACACTTGGGTCTACAGCAAGGAAAGAGAATGAGCAGGGCATCTCCCAGAGTTCCCATTTTACAGATGGAAGTAATGGAGGTGGTTTGGGGAGTCGAGGGGCTGTGAAATCACCAGTAAGAAGCAGATGGGTCATGTGAGCTCAGGTCTTTGGAACTTTTTCAGGATGCTCCTTCCACACTGGTTCTCTAAGAATTCAAGGAGATATGTCTATATTAACCCAGGTGTCTTTCTGGTAGGGAGCAATTTAGGTTGTGCCTTCTAAAGCAATGGAAATTCAATTTGTCTCCCTCGGATGTAAGCGCAGGGACCCCGCCTTTAGAAGCCCGAGGGACAAGGGCAATGCAGACGAAACGTTTGCTTTAGAATCAGCCAGTTGGAAGCTGTTTGTCCCTAGACAATCTACATTCTCTGAGCCTCGGCTTCCTGATTTTACAATATGAATAGTCATACTCCCCAGCTTTTGTGGGGACTGACCGCGTGTTAATGACTGTGATGTACTAGGACGTCAAGAAATGATCACCAATATTGTTTTTATTAGTATATTTTGTTTTTAAATAGTATAAGTGTATAAATATTTAATAGTATAAATAATGAGTCACCACTCCTCTCGTCAGCTGACTGAGGACTCAGGGTCTGGATATGGGGAAGTGGCTGCTACACTAGTGTCTGAGGGACTGGGTGTTTGGGGTCACATCGTGCAGATGCCAAGAAGGCAGACTTCAAAAAATATATATTTTTTTAACATGCACACTGTTCCAGGCAGGTTTGTGTTTGCAATTTGGCTCAGTTCGTTCCAATTTTTTTTCTTTTTTTTTTTTTGCTGTACGCGGGCCTCTCACTGTTGTGGCCTCTCCCGTTGTGGAGCACAGGCTCCGGATGCGCAGGCTCAGCGGCCATGGCTCACGGGCCCAGCCGCTCCGCGGCATGTGGGATCTTCCCGGACCGGGGCACGAACCCGTGTCCCCTGCATCGGCAGGCGGACTCTCAACTACTGCGCCACCAGGGAAGCCCCGTTCCAATTTTTTATTTAAAAATGTTTCCCTTAGTTAGAAATGTAACTTTAAAGTAAATAGCAAATGAAAAATAAAGACAAATCACAAAGTCTATCTAGAAAAACGTTTTCTTCTGAGGGGGCCCCAGGGTTGGCTCTCCGAAAGTGCCAGCTGCTGGTTTGTTTTATTACTTGGTTTAAATATATCCACGGCTGAGGGGGAGGAGGGCAATTGACAGCAGTTTCGGCTTTCTGCCGTGCTTGACGCTTATTTTACCAAGTCAGTTGTAGGACTGACATGCTTTTCCTTGACATGAGTGCTAAATGATTCTCCCGCACTGAACCCTTTCTCTACCACTTAGTGACTGCCTCGCTTCCTCATCTGGAAAACAGGGATGTTCTCTCCTGTCTCGCCCATCTTGCGACTTTTTCATGCAGATCAAATAAAATTAGTGGATACGTATAAGTCTTTGAAACTGCACATAATACTCTCCCAGTGTTACCCACGGCTCTCCTCCCACTTCTAATTTTTCAAAAATAGGCAGTGCAACTCAGAAAAGGGAGTTACCCCTCTAGTGGTGCTGCTACACATCCTGAATCCAAGATCTCCCAAGTTATCCCATTTCTGTGCAATATTAGACATTCTCCTCTGTCACCAGTTTAGCTCTTCAAAAACACCACTGTGATACTCATTCCTGAATAAATATCATGATTTCTTGGAACTTGCTTTCTAATACAGGCATACCTAGGAGATACTGCGGGTTTGGTTCTATACCACTGCAACAAAGTGAGTCACACAAATTTTTTGGTTTCCCACTGCATGTAAAAGTTATGTTTATACTATACTGTAGTCTATTAGATGTACAATAGCATTGTGTCTAAAAAGTACATACCATGATTAAATAATACTTTATTGCTAAAAATTTCTAACCATTATCTGAGCCTTCTGCAAATAATCATCTTTTTGCAATAGTAACTTCAAGGATCACTAAACACAGATCACCATAACAAATATAATAATATTAATGAAATTATATTATTATATTCATATAATGTAATAATAATGAAAAAGTTTGAAATATTGCAGAATCACCAAAATGTGACAGAGAGATGAAGTGAGCAAATACTGTTGGAAAAACAACGCCCATAGATTTGCTCGATGCAGGGTTGCCACAAACATGCAATTTGTAAAAACGCAGTATCTGAAGTGCATTAAAACTAGGTAAGCCTGTAGATAGTCTTGTTAAATAAGACTTTCAGCTTTGAATCCTTCGAATCAGAAGATAAACCATCAGGGTGAGCTCCTTCCTTCTCCCAATAGCTCACGCGCTGTTCTATGATTCCTCTCCCCTTTCCTCTGACCTGCGACTTGAGATAGGGCAGCTCTTTCTGGGAGGATTCTGTTCAGCATCCAGGCTGTTTAGGAGCATAGGCTCTCCTCGTCTTAACAATTGGAGTCAAATGGAATCCCACCTGGGCTCATGGACCACTATATATTCCAGGTGTCCTTTAGTGACATTTTACTTACTCTACAAAGCCATATGTGAAGAACTTGAGACCAGTTAACATTGGTAACATTTCTTGAGAGCTGATTTTTAAAAATTACTATAAGGGACGTACGTCCAAATAGAGAAGGAGAATGTCAGCTGGAGTGCCTTAGCCAACTTGAACCCTGGGATATAGTTGAGTTCTTGAGAAATGATAACAATGTTAACTGGTGTCAAGTTCACATATGGCTTTGTAGAGTAAGTAAGATGCCACTAAGGGACACCTGGAATATATAGTGGTCCATGAGCCCAGGTAGGATTCCATTTGATTCCAATTGTTAAGACGAGGAGAGCCTATGCTCCTAAACAGCCTGGATGCTGAACAGAATCCTCCCCAAAACAGCTGCCATATTTCAAGTCACAGGTTAGAGGAATCATAGAACAGCATGTGAGCTATTGGGAAAAGGAAGGAGCACACCCTGTTGGTTTATCTTCTGATTCAAAGGATTCTGGAGAACAGTATGGAGGTTCCTTAAAAAACTAAAAATAGAACTACCATATGACCCAGCAATCCCACTACTGGGCATATACTCTGAGAAAACCATAATTCAATGATACATGTACCACAATGTTCATTGCAGCCCTATTTACAAGAGCCAGGAGATGGAAGCAACCTAAATGTCCATCAACAGACGAATGGATAAAGAAGATGCGGCACATATATACAATGGAATATTACTCAGCCATAAAAAGAAACTAAATTGAGTTATTTGTAGTGAGTTGGATGGACCTAGAGTCTGTCATACAGAGTGACGTAAGTCAGAGAGAGAAAAACAAATACCATATGCTAGCGCACATATATGGAATCTAAGAAAAAAGGTACTGATGAACCTAGTTGCAGGGCAGGAATAAAGATGCAGATGTAGAGAACAGACTTGAGGACACAGGGGGGAAGGGGAAGCTAGGACGAAGTGAGAGAGTAGCAATGACATATACACACTACCAAATGTAAAATGGATGGTTCGTGGGAAGCAGCTGCATAGCACAGGGAGATCAACTCAATGCTTTGTGACGACCTAGAGGGCTGGGATAGGGAGGGTGGGAGGGAGGCTCAAGAGGAAGGGGATATGGGGATATATGTATATATGTAGCTGATACACTTTGTTGTACAGCAGAAACTAGCACAACACTGTAAAGCAATTATACTCCAATAAAGATGTAAAAAAAATTAGAGTGGTGCTTTCTGAAAACTTACAGAAAATTTCTATTCCATTGAAGAGATAACAATATAAATAATTTTATAAGCTTATTTTTCTTTCTGGATTCATGGCCTCTAATAAAATAGTGTTTTGATGAAAAAATAAATAAATAAATAAAAATTACTATAAGGTCTCTTTTATATTCAGGATTTCCTCCTACTGAATTTAGTCTTATTTCCTTGAATGTATGTTATATACATATATATTTCATGTTATGTTTATTTCATGTAAGATATATATTTTAAAAATTAAAACAGTACTTGAAAAGCATGCTGATTTTCGCCAAGTCTGTTTTGTTTTAACAAGTCACCTAGATACAGTCAGATATGGAACAAAGAAGGAGGCAGAAATTTAGGCTGAAGTCTCAGATCTGCCAAGGGGGATCTTAAACAAGCCAATGATAATGATTTTCAAATTTACATCTCTAGACCCCAAATCTTCCTGACCTCCAGACTCATATATTCAATTGCCTCTTGACATTGCTGTTGGGATGACTAATGGGTGTCTTGAATTTAACCCATCCAAAACCAAAATCAAGAAACTCTTGATTTCTCCTCTCATATTCCAAATCTGCTTCATCTCTTTGTTCCATTTTAAACGTGGCATCTCCATTCTCCCAGGGGCTCATGTCAAAAACCTAGAAATCACCTTTGACATTTTTCTTTCTCCTACGCTTCATACTTGTTAAATTAATAAAACAAGGAGGCCATTAGACTGAGGTGGCTCTCAGGTCTTGGCAGCCTAGTAGGCAAACCAAAATATAAGCCTATAAATGCCTCAAGGTTATGAAATCAAAACACTAAGGACAGCCAATCACAAGCAGCCAACTAGGCTTTAAGCTATGGCCAATCCAATAACTTCCTTTCTTTGCTCCTGGACTTTCTCCACATTAAATCTTCCCCCTAGCTTCCGTCCAGGAGCCCGCCTAACCACTTTTGGTTTGGTGTTGCCAAGTTCAAATTGATTTTTGCTCAGATAAACTCATAAAATTTTTAATATGCCTCAGTTTATTTTTTAACACACCCAACCCCTCAGCAAATCTTGTTAGCTCTATCTTCAGAATATTCCCTAAAATCTGACCACGTGGCACTCTGCCTCAGTCATCCCCCACTGTTGCCTGGACTACTATAATCCTCTCCTGACTGGTTTTTCTGCTTCCCGTCTTGTACACACTACAGTTTCACTCCACATAGCAGCCAGCATGACCAGTTCGAATGTAAACTGGATCATGTCACCCTCTTTCCTGAAACCCAACCATCGCCAATCTTGTGCTATCGCACACAGAATAGATTCTAAGCTTCTTAGCTTGGCCTTCAAGGCCTTACATGATTAACCCTGGATATTTGTGTGATCTCACTTCACAAACTCTCCCTCTTGCTCTTCCAAACATACTTCCTGCTGTCTCTCAAATACATATTACATCCTCTTAGCTCAGAGTCTCTGCACTTACTGTTCTCTCTGCCTGGAAATCCTCCCCTAAAATAGTCAAATATCTTGTCCCTTGCATCAATCAGGTGTCTGCTCAAACTCCCTCAGAGTGCTTTGCATCAGATCCAAAAGAGCTCCCACTTTTAATCCTATCGCTCAGTTTCTTTACTGTGCTTCGTTTCTCTTCCTAGCTCCCATCACTCTCTGACATTTTGCTCAAACACATACCCACACTTCGTCACTCCTCAATTGAATATAAGTGCGATGAGGACAGAAACTTAGAGTGTTCTGTTTACAACTTTACATTCCCAGTAACTAGACCAGTGCCAGCCATTCAGTAAAGGCTAAACGAAAAATTGTCAATGAATGAAAGCATGCAGGCTAGGGGCCTGTTTCTTTTCTATAAAATAAATGTTTCAATAAGATGATCTATAAGATCTCCACTAGCTTTAAAAGCCCATGATTCCTTGCTTTATTTTTTGGTTATGATCTTGTTTGTTATGCACAGAAAAACTGTGGCAGAAAACAGCAGTGTGGGAGGCAATGAGCTGGACCTGATAGCATCTCTACCAAAGCTTTTAAGGATTGTCTCTCAAATTTTCTTCTGATGAAACTTCTCATTCCCTAGAGTTTATATGTCTATGGAAAATAAATGAGTATAGCTAATGCAATAGGTGCAAAGAATCTGATTTTGCTAAAATCAGATTTTGCTAATCTGATTTTGGTCCAGAGGCTTGGGCCAGCCTTCCTATCTCCAGAGAGCTTTACATAAGCAGCCATATAGGCAAGGACATCCCCAGATTGTTCTGTTTGAGGTCCTAATTAGTAGGTACTTCCCAGACAGTGTATTATAATCAAATGAGCAATCTGATTCTGATGACCTGTTCCAACACATCCTGTGGATGTTGACAAATCATTCATTATCTGAGCTTCATCTATTGAATGCATGGACTGAAATAATGAAATACTTTCATGCAGAAATTGATCTGTATGTTTAAGGTGCAGAGATAGACAGAGCTCTTTCATACTGTTCATGCTGGCAAACCTTTTTTGGCTTCCATTCAGCATGAGGAAGCTTGGAGTCAATTTAGAGTAACCCCAGTACTATTCTTTAGATGGATGAGAGGGGCAGTACAGTTCATTTTTAAACACGCTTACTTGTAGTCGAGCATTCACATAAAATACAGAAGATGTACAAATTGTTTTTTGTCCATTGCCTCCAACTTTTACCCTCAAGGTCGCTAGGAAAGCAGACCTCTTCCGCCATGGCCAAGAAAGGTCTATGACCTTACTGCATTTCTCCCTGTGGGCTACCTCTTTTTCTCAAGTCTCTGGCCCAAGTTAACAATTATTTGTGTGTGGGGCTGTACAAAGGGATCAGTACTTGGAAAGCTTCAAGTGGAGGATTGGTAAGACAGTAGAACAGTTTTATACTGGCAAAATAATCTCTTCTTTGCACAGCTAGAGTTTCTGTTTCTTTCCTCATTTGATCTGCACTACCAAATTCCTTCTTTTGCTCTCCTGATTTTAATGTGTCTAATTCCCATGAAGAAGGAAGAATGAGAGAGAGAAATAAGTTTATCTCATCACAATTAGCAAAATAAGATGGAGATGCGTTTGAAGGAGCCTTGCTCATGAGACGGATAAACCAAGCCAAGGGTATTAAGTAACACTGAACAACAACAGTTGCAGAAGCTACAGACACAAGCTTTAGAATCCAGCTTTCTATTTCTTATACTATGATATATACTACATGTATAGGTTCCATACATTAGCTCAGAATCCCACCTGAGTCCCAGAGATCTGGTTCTGCTTTGGCAAGTTATAAGTGAGAGAAAAGAACAGCAAATGAAAGGGCTAGATCAGCTCTTGATTGGCAGCTCTGTTGCCAAAATTACAGCCAAGTTTAAACCTCAGGTTCATGAGGCGTATTGCTCCAAACTGAAAGCATACCAATGCATCTGAGCGCCTGAGATTAGCATGTGCAAACCACTGTGCTCAGCATTCCAACTGTAATGTCAGGCAGAGTGGGGAGCCATAAAATGTGAAGTCAAAAGGCTGACTGAGTTGTCAATGGAAGGTTCATTACTATGATGTGCTCCTTGGCATTTACCCAACCTGAGGCTATGACATTAACATGCGGTTCTTTATGTGAATCCAAGTTTTGCTGCTGCTTCCCCAGAAAGAAATGTTGTGGGGGGGAGGGACCTAAAATATTTTAATTTCTTCCGCAGCTTCACCAAAAGCCCAGGAATAGTTTTAGATGCATATGAAGGCTATCATCTGAAATAAAAGTATAAGACTTTGAAAACTTTTATTCATATACTACACATATGTAAATAAAAGTTATGATAAATGCTGTCATCCTTTCAGATATTTTTCAAATCAATCTGCATGTGCATCTTCAAAATACTTAAAAGACAGGGAAAAGATAAACTATTCCCTAACACCACTGAGGGTTATTAAATTTAAGGAAGAAGAAAGAGAAAAGGGCCTTTCTGCTTTTAATAACAAAGCAATCCAAAGGTCTTTTCCAATTGAGAAGAGCAACTTCTAAACATATATCTAAACGTATATCAGTGTCCAAGGTTTGGACTGCTTTTTGACAACACACGACATAAATCCTGCTTAGGGAATAATTGCCTGGGATGGTGCTGAGTTACCAGGTCGTTTAAATCGATGCTGTGTGCTATTGCACACTTAAAATTATTTACACTGCTCTTATCCTAGCTACAATCTGTTCTCTCACACTAATGCAGTGGAGAGCAATTTACTCCAGAATACCAAAGTCCTTCTGATTTCATTTTTGCTCCCACATCTGCTGCTCTGAGCACAGGTCCTAGAAAGAAAACCAAATAAAGAAGCACATGGAAGCTTTGGGGAAAGTGGGTTTTAGAGTAAACATCAATGAAATTTTCAGAGTTCTGTTTCTGACACTTTGTTCTAATTAACTTTAATGGTTAGTTGCAGTTGCTCTTTGAGAGATTTGGAGGATTTGTTCCCTCCTTCCTCCCTCTCTCCCTCCCTTCCTCCCTCTGTTAACTTTTTGGACACATCTCCCCTTCAGGACTGAGGCAGAGGGTGTCCCCTTGGCAGTTTTCATTTGAAGTGAGGCTATGCTTGGTGGCTCATGTTACTTACACTTTTGAAGTGACTGGCTGTTTGTGAAAAGTAAGAGAGTTCTGATCAACAGAACTAAAATGATTGGTAAACCTTGGAAGATATCAAACTTCAGTGTTTTATTTAATCTCAATTGTTTCATTATCTTTATAATTATTAATTTATTTTTTTAAAAATTTATTTATTTATTTTGTTTTATTTATTTTATTTTATTTATTTTGGCCATGCCACGCTGCTTGCAGGATCCTAGTTCCCTTACCAGGGATTGAATCCAGGCCCCTCGCAGTGACAGCATTGAGTTCTAACCACTGGTCCGCCAGGGAATTCCCTTGTCTCATTATTAAACCTACATTATATTTATATCTACCTGAAAAGCACTGTAAGTTCTTAAAAAACCCCAGAAAACAACCAAACAAACCAGGAGGCAGCTAGAAACGAACTGAGAAATCAGACACTAGATCATGCATAACTAGTGAAAAATCAAAAACCTCCCCATTATGGCAAGCCAAGGTCTAAGATGTGCTTCTGCCTATTCTGGGGTTCCAGAGTGGAAATCTAGGGGTTGCCAACATGCTGGAGGTTAGGTTATTAAAAACTCCATTGTTCTTCCAGAGCTTTTTCATCATCTTTCAGTAGAGGCTCTTGGTTGCCTATCCCAAACCCGCCTCTTTTCTTCTCAACTAATAACACCCCAACTTTATTCATGTGTCTAGCTTTCAGGGAGGAAATACTGAATATTCTAAGGAAAAAAATCCACAAGTTTAACCTGTTTCCCCTTGTGATTGGTTTAAGGGTGAGTATGTAACCCAGTTCTAGCCCATGAGATTAAGAGATAACTTGCTGGGAATTTTGTCAGAGAGGTTTCCTCAGGAAGGGATGGACCCTCTTCTTTTGATTACTGAGTCTATAGTTGATGCCTGGCACTACTGTGGCCATCCTGTGACCAGGGGGTAAACCAGTGTGAGGACAATCCAACAAGCTACAGAAGACAGAAAACCTTGTGTCCTTGATGGCCTGTTACCCCAATGAAAGCATCCTGCTGAAACGTCCTATGGAAAAAAATAACCTCAGCCTACAAGGGAGAATATTAAGGTCAACAAAATTGATAGGAGGTTGAAGAACCTTTGTAAGAAAAAATGATTAATTTGAATGTCATCAGCTCCCTACCCAACCTCCTAAACCCTACCATAAATGACTTCTGATCAACTTCTTTGCACAGGAAGAAGTAACCAGTTAAGAATCACATCACTCCACTCTCTGGCAAGACACTGAGAGTAAAGGTAGACCCATTTAAAGCGTTGGATGCAGAGGGTGATACAGGGTTATGAAGCAAGTACTCCTCACTGGCAGGGTAGCCTGTTGGAACTAGACGTATAAAAGCAGGACCAAAGTGAGCTCCTGGATTTGGAAAGTTGGGAGCAGAATAACAGCATCCTGGATGAGGTATTGGACATGCCAGCGATGGTGTCAGAGCAATATTATTGCAAACCTGAAGAGCAAGAAAGGAGATGAGGCCATCTAGGGACCACGTGAGAGCACATATGGACTTCCTAGATGCCTCGGGAGGAATCTGAGGATGGGATTGCTGGGTGTACAGCCAGAGGGCTATTCTTTTGTTAACTTTATTGCATACCTAGATCACTGTGACAAGGGAAAACAAGGGCTCTCAGTTACCAAACCAACAGTCACTTTGATTTGGGTTAGAATGGAAAACTGATGTGTGGAGAGAAACTCCTTAATAACTACCAGGCCAAAATGGCTTTAATTAATGGTATACTGGTGAGTTGTTGTTGTTTTAATGGAGTTTATTAAAGTTGTATAATCATAACACAATGAATGAATATATTCCAGAGTACAATTGGCTACTCATTCGATATGTTATACAATAACTTAAGTTTTTTAAAGTATTGTTTCTGAAACTTCACTGTGTCTAAGACTCACCTAGAGTCCTTGTTTAAATTGTTGAATTCTAGAGTCCGTTGATTCTCATTATGAAGGTCTGAGGTGGGGGCAGAAATCTGTATTTTCAACAAGTTTCCTATGTGATTCTAACATAGGTGATCCACACTTTAAGAAACTGTTCTAAGAATTGTGCATTAAAGTACAGATGTTATAAATAAAAACATGTGGTTTTCTCTCCAAGAAGGCTTTGCATTTGAAATATTGTTCCACCATTAGGAATGATGTTGATACTGAACAGTCCTCTTGGGATCTACAAATAGTCCATGAGTTGTGATTTAGCCACCCAAGAGCTATTGTATTGCTGTCATTTTTCTTCATAGAGATTCCTTAAACCTTACAGAAGGAATTTTTTTGTTGTTGTTGTTGAAGAGGAGAAATGAGAAATATGGAAGATAACACTCACTTCATATTTCCTCCCTCACTGAGAGCATAAGCATAAGAGGAGGTCAAAAGTCCGCCATCCTTGAGACCTAGAAGCAAAGTATTGATTTGTGATTTTCTGAGAGCAGAGACTGTTATTCGTCTTTGCATTCTCAGCACCCACCTGTGACATTGCTCTACCTACCACCTTGCATGTAATAGAAACTTACTAATATCTGTCAAATGTTAGTGGATTTGGGGTGTTTCTGGTCTGAGCTTAAAATAACCCTAAGACAGCAACAAATATATACTAAATTCTTGGCTCTAAGAGGTAAGAGCAATGTCTTTTTTTTTTTTTTTTATTGTTTGTCCACCATTGTGGGCACTAAACAAATGTTTGTTGAATGACTAATGGATGTATGAATATATATAGATTCTAAGACTCTAGAATCCTCTTTTACATGACATCAGTTTTCCAAACTAGTTTTTTAGTAACAGAACCTTCCCTTCAAAGAAAAACTCATGGAGGATCCCTTCAGATAAGACAGACATATGCAAAGGTGAGAGATTGGAGGGTGAAGATTCCTTTCCTTTGCATGTCCACAGTCTATCAGCAATAAATAATCCCTGAACCAATTTCTCTTAACCTAATTTAAAACTACTAGTCTGTACAATCTTCACAAGGTTCTTGTACAACTTTCTATACTTCTAGAGCTTATACTTTCATATCATGGGTTATTGAAAAACTAACTTTTGTATGGCTCTGTGTCACATTTTGGTAATTCTCCCAATATTTCCATCTTTATTATTATTATTTGTTATGGTGATCTGTGATTAGCGATCTTTGATGCTACTATTGCAAAAAGATTTTGACTCAAGGAAGGCTTAGATGATGGTTAGTATTTTTAAGCAATAAAGTATTTTTTACTTAAGGTATGTCCATTTTTTAGACATAATGCTATCACACACTTAATAGACTGCAGTATACTGTAAACATAACTTTTATATGCACTGGGAAACCAAAAAATGTGTATGGCTCACTTTGCTGCGGTGCTCTGGAACCAAACCCACAATACCTCTCAGGTCTCCTTGTATAGGATTAGGAAACATAGTTATTCTGCACGTTTCTTTTTAATTCGTTTTATAGATTGTCTATCATAAATTCTACTCATAGTAGACTATGGTAGGTATAATTTTTCCGTTCTCTACACACTTTCCCACCACTTTCTTCTGGTCCGTTTGCTGAGCTGGTGGAAATAAAAATTATAGTGCCCCCTAACTCCACCCCAGTGACTAGCACTCACCACCACCATCATCATTGTTATCTCAGGTAGGTGCATCAACCAGGCTGGCCAGTCAGAATGCTCATCTCCCTAACTACAGTGATTGGCTCAACAGTGAGCATGTGACTTGGGACTGATGAATGGGTGCTGGGAAGGAAAGGTCTTCTTTCCATTTTACTGCTATGCTATAAAGGTGTTGGTGTGAGGATGATGGTATCACCTTGCTCCCCACATGGGAGAAAACAGGCAAGATAGGGAATGACCTGATGATATCATTTGAACCCCTGGATCTGGCTATGCTCATATACTGTTCTCTGACTTAACAAGTTGTGTGAGCTTTAACATTCCCTGTTCTCTTAAAATAGACTTAGTTGATTTCTGTCACTTAAAAATCAAAAGATGTCTTTTAAACCAAACAGTAATTGTATTCAGAAGAACAGGAGAAATTTTTGAACTTTTAGAACACTGAAGAGCATTTACCATACTGAACTGAATTTACTTAATCTCTTTCTTACTTATTTATAATATCGAAAGAACCATGTAGACTACATGTGAGATTATACTGTAGCATACTGAAAGTTTGTAGTTAGTAAAATTTTTTTCAAATAGCAGCTACAAGGATTCTGATATTTTATTTTATTTTGACAAACATCATTGCATGTCTTATTTTATATGTACTATTCTGGGTGAGAAAGGTAGAAACAAGGAAGAAGTGGGTGTTTCTATTTATTTAAAATTTCTTCTCTGTCATTTTTTTGCAATTTCCAAATTTTGAACAGAAACTATGCCTTAACTTTTAAATTACTTTCAACAAATTAATAACAATAATAATTGTTAACACTTAATTAGGGCTCCAAATGTACTTGATACATGCCAAGCTAAATACATATGTACATCAGCTTAGTTGGTGTGGTAGTGAGCCATCAAGATGGCCTGTAGTGATCCTTGACTCCTGGTAATAACACTTCTGTAGCCCTCACACTGAACAGGGCTAACCTATGTAACCAATAGGATATTGTGGAATAGATGATGCGTGACTTTTGAGACTGTCATAAAATATGTTGCTCTCTCTCGTATTACTCACTCTGGAGGAAGCTAGCTGCCATGTTGTGAGGACACTTAAGCCCTACAGAGGAGTCCACATGGCGGAGAACTGAGACCTCCTGCTAACAGCCACACCAACTCATCATCACGCAAGTGAATAGATCCTCTAGCCCCAGTCTAGCCTGTAGATGGTTGAAGCTGCAGCCAACATCTTGACTGCAACCTCAGGAGAGATCCTGAACCAGAGCCATCCAGCTATGCAGCTCCGGAATTCCTGATTCACAGCAACTATGAGATAATAAATGGTCATGTTTTTTAACTCACTAAGTTCTGGGAGAATCTGTTATCCATCAAGAGAGAACAAATACATTTAGTTCTATTGCAATCCCCATCTTATAAGTGAAAAAAATTAACGCTTAGAGAAGCTATAAAATGAGCTCAAGATCACAAAGAAAATAGTGAAAACACCTGGATTGAAAATGAAGCCTGTCAGATTCCAAAGCCCTATATTACCTACTGTGCACACATATTCTGGAAGGCAGACAATAAAAGTCAATCTTAAATGGCTCCTCACACAGCAACTTCATGTGTTATCTCTTTCCCACTAACCCTGGACAAGTAAAAGGAAGACAATGTGATACTGTCGTTATTATAGTTCAAAAAAAGTTGAATATTGGCAATTTCATATGTTAAAACCTTACAGAAAATATACCCGCAGTAAATGTCTCCTTTTCCTGTGACATCATAGGGAGGCTGTGACATCTTTTATAGTTTTTACAACGTTCTGAGGTAGAGGTAACGTGTCTCCTATAATAATAATACTCGATAAGGTTTAAATTAACAAACATTCCATATATTAAATTTATAAATAATTATGGATTTTAAAAAAGAGGAGAGGAAGAAAAATGACTCATGATAAATAGATGAGAGAGAAAAAAATATGTATGTAGGTATGTATACTTAGAACAGAGGCCGTCATGCTCAAGCATACCTGCTGCCTTGTCTACTCTCCATCCTCTGCTACCCTCTTGGTCATTGCACTTCCCAAACCTTTGCCTTAACAAGTATTACAAAAAAATTGTGTACCCAGCTACCATCCTCTTAGTCTCCGCCTTTTGCTACTCTACTCCAGCCACACACATAAACATGTCTCAGTTGCCCTCTGCGTGCACAATGCCTGCCACAGGACAACCACTACCCTGTGGGGCAATGAGAATGTGTCTATGTGCCTGCGTATATGTGTGTGCCATTGTGCACTGTCTGTGACCTGACACTCTCCATCCAGCTGCATTTTCAACATCTGCATTTAGTTCTGCCATCACAGCTCACCCTTCCCTTTACTAACCCCCAGCACAATCCCCTTAAGATTATTCTTGCATTTTTATTATTTCCAGAATGTTGAAAGCAGAACCTGCTGGCTAGAGCAGAACCATGCGAGCTACACAAAACATGAAGCTGAAATCAAAATGAATCAGCAGGACAGACAACAAACAGAAAAAGGCACTGGGAGCACCACTGTTCATATAGGAAAACTCCAGGGAGACTCAAAGCACCCTAGCTCTGCCCGGAGAGCAAGGCAATATGGTGCCTTCAGAAAGCAAGTATTTCATAGAAAATACTGGTGTAAAGTAATGTTTCCTTAGTTCTTCTAACTACTACAGTCCTAAAATGAAAGTAGATAAGAAAAGGGGGAATAACTCCAAATTGAGTTTTCAAGAAGCATGGATTGTGATATAAGCTCTGCTGACAGCTAGTTGTATAATCTTGGCAATATTTTTTTTCATTTCTCTGAGTCTTATTTTTTTCTCTATTAACAATGGTGGTTTAAGATTCCTAAAATCACTTCTGCATTAACATTTTTTTGGTATTAATTAAGGAGCGAGTCATAATTTAATGAAGTTGAAAATTAGCTCAGTAGGGGAAAGTTAAAATAATAAGATTAGAGAAATGATTTAAAGGAGCATATAATGGTCCTTATTTTAATAGAGAGAATTTTTTAAAGATGAAGATTATCTGGACTTAATCTTAACTTTAGTCAGCGTGAGAGGAAGTACACTTTATTTGCTTAGGTTAGTTTTAACAGGGATCTCCCTGACTGCATTGGATGCCAAAGTGGCAATACGCAATGGGAAAGAATGTACCTATCCTCTTAAGACAACTGTCAAAACGTATATGTACTTATTTCTTCAAACGGTCTATTCCAAGCAGAAAGAATATGCAGGCGACTTTTCATTGATCCTTTGATTTCATGCATTTCATGGACAGAGTATTTGATGTAAGAGATTAAAATCCCTACTTTTAACCTGTGCTTTCTTCTTTTTTCCACTATTCATCTACTGTCTGTCTCCCCCACTAAAGCTCACAGTGCTTGAAGGGAGAAGACAGATGTTGGAAAGACAATGGCAAAATATGGTAAGTGCCACAGGCAGTGGTTTGCTGGTAAATTTTATGACTTTTTCTATCATAAGTAAGATCACCACCCCTTTAATCCCACACACACACACACACACACAGAGTAAGGACCAATGTTCATATTTATTATAACTGTTTGTGGAAAGTAGAATAATTATTGTAATAGTTAACATAGTTTACTATGTGAAGGCTTTATATTAAAAGTTTAATAAATGATCTCATATATCCCTCACAGTAACCCTTGGGAATAAGAAAAACTGTTATCTCTACTTTACAGGCGAGGAATTCAAGAGTTGGAGAGGTTAAGCATCTTGCCCAAGGTCACACTACTATTAAGTGGTGGAGCCAGGATTTGAACCATGGTGGTCCAATTTCAAAGCCCACTGTGGCTGGCCCAACAGAGAGATACCATATCATACAACCCTCAACTTGAGCCTGATCTTACACTTTTTTTTTTTTTTTCAGGATTAAGTTAAGGATCAATGTGCAAAGAAAATTCCATCTCCTACTTGCAAGAGTGAGGACCACACTCTGTATTTTGGTGGTCACACTCATATGCTGCCCCAGTGCAGCTTGGCCTCTATATTAATGACTTTCAAACATCTTTGACTGTGACTCACAGTAAGAAATACATTTTACATTGCATCCAAGGGTGCACGTGCACGCACACACACACACACACACAAACACCTAACAAACAAAACTTCACAGGAAAGTACTTAATCATATAATATGTAATATACTCCTTTTTTTGTCGATTACACTCTATTCCATTCTATTTCATTATTGCTAGAGACTCACCAAAATGACTCCCCAACTGCAATTTTGAATAATGCTGCTCTATAAAATTCCTCCAGTGGTGGGCTTCCCTGGTGGTGCAGTGGTTGAGAGTCCGCCTGCCGATGCAGGGGACACGGGTTCGTGCCCCGGTCCGGGAAGATCCCACACGCCGCGGAGCGGCTGGGCCCGTGAGCCATGGCCGCTGAGCCTGCGCATCCGGAGCCTGTGCTCCACAGCGGGAGAGGCCACAACGGTGAAAGGCCCGCGTACCGCAAAAAAAAAAAAAAATTTCTCCAGTGGTATGTCTCCCCCGCACCATCTCCCCTTGTTTTCATCCCAACTTACTACAATATGATCATTGTATTCCATGAGAGACACATATACTTTAGAAATAATTTGAGAATGTTTTAATAAAATTTTGTCACTTCTTATCAAAGAGGAGCATTAATTATTTGGCAATAATACCTCACTGCCTTATGATGTCAGAAAAATAAGTTTGTATAAATATGAACACAAAAATGATGCAACAAAATAACCATGGTTTAAATTATAGTATTTAGCACATCTATTGATTATTCATATACACATACATATATTCATGTATATATATAATTAAGTTTCCAATGGTGTCTATATCCTATTAAAATAATTGGATAAACTTTCACCAAGTTGGAAAAGTAAATTTAGGATTGTCTAGCCTAAAATATAAGCTATGTAGCTCCTATAAAATTCAATGTGAAGAGCCCTGGGGGACATGTTAAATCAATAGTTATCCTCCAAACTAAGAACTGCCATGGTACAGACAGAGCTTCCATGTTGACGTGTCACGGACAACGGGTTCGAATATGAACCCCAAGTTGAAAATGAACATCTAAGGGACAAATGCTGCAATCACGGGGGTTGGTTTCCAATTGGAGTTGCTTCTCACATGGGCTCCTTTAAGTAGGGCAAATGGCAATAGAGATTTATTGATTGCCTGAACAATAAGGACATCACCTAATATCGGGTTATTTGGTGGGGGGGGGGGAATAAGGATTTTTTTTTCTCCTTTGTTCCTCAGGAGAGGTAATAGAGAAAATGAGAAAGTAAAGTGTGCGAGATCAGAGTTCAGCCATATGGAGGGACCCCAAAGCCCTATTTTGCAGAAATGGCCACAAGATTTTAAGAAAGGAATGCTTACTATTTAATTTTTATATTGCTTATGATTCTTAAATGTAAATCTCCTTCTTTTCCTTAAATATTCTTTTATACCCATAAAATCCTTATAATGAATTTTTTTTGGTTTTTGTTTGTTTGTTTGTTTTGCATTTATATTTGTTGTTTGTGTTTGAACATCAAGTAAAGGGGCTGAGTTCTACATCTGGGTTGATACAGTGAGTCTGGGGGACAGCTCATTTGGGATGACAGGCAAATGTGTAAACTGAACTATGTCAGCAGAAGCAAGACTTGGAGCTGCAGGTGGCCATGAAATGCAAAGCCTGCTGGGAATTCACAGACACACTTACTGATGGCACTGGATCTTCCACAGGATGCACAGTGGGGTCATGACTTGATCTTACTTAGATCAAGGAGCAGTTACCCCAACTGATATCACGTATTTGTTTTTTAAAACAAAACTACATGTGGCTCTTAAACTTATGTTTAAATCCAAAATATCCAAAATATACATATATTACTTCACTTCTAAAAGGGGGATATGTATTAAACAATAGGACAATGTTTGGTAATTTAGATTGGAAACATTGTTGGGAATCTAGGCTATTATGCTATTATTCATCACACTCATAAGTGGACCTTCTATAAAATACTTAAGTTCAAGTGAGTGAAACTTAATCCAGGACCCTATAAAATTCATATTCTTATATTTAGTTTAGGAATTTCTAATTTGTAAGGTTCTTTTCAGTTAAAAAAAAAGCAGAAAATTGGAGAAATCCTACTTAAAGACTATCTACAGACTGAAATATTTTTTGTGCTGAAAACCTGATTAAAGTAACACACACAAGGGTCGTTCACGTTTTTTAGGCCACTCTCATTTTCCATTTCATCTGCACCCCTTCATGTTTTAGCCTTACTGGACAAGTGTGTCATAAGTTTCTAAGTTTCTTACTTTCTAATATGCTTTACAGTATTATTTTCTATAGATCATATTCTTTCTATGAGAGTTTACCTAATAACAGAGGAACAGGGAAGGGGAGGACAGCAGAAAAGAATTAATGTTGGTTGAGCTCCTAAGTGCCTCTTTTATGTGTGGCCATTATGAAGATCCTTCCTTCATAAATTATTTCATTAAATTAAGTAGTCCTCATATATTATTATCCCCATTTTATAAAGAAAGCTTAAGAAAATCAAGTCACTTGACCAAGATCACATAAACAATAAGTGAGGTCCACTTCTGACTATACCAGAGGTTTCCAAAGTATGCTCACGTGTCAATTAAACATGTCCCAAAGAAACCAGAAGTTGCTTGATCACACTAGCTTGGCAAATACTGAATTAAACAACATCAAAAGGTTTCTTTACTACAGGACTTCTCTGAGTCATTGATATGTTGAGGTTGATTGTCATTTTCCAAGAAGGTAATATAGTAAGCAGAAACTTTCACTAATTTTTTTTTTTTTTTTGCAGTACGCGAGCCTCTCCCGTTGTGGAGCACAGGCTCCAGACACGCAGGCTCAGTGGCCATGGCTCACGGGCCTAGCCGCTCCGTGGCATGTGGGATCTTCCTGGACCGGGGCACGAACCCGTGTCTCCTGCATCGGCGGGCGGACTCTCAACAACTGCGCCACCAGGGAAGCCCCACTAATTTTTTAAAAAGAGTAACTCCCAGAACTAGTGTTCAGTGAATTATTCCCTTTGGGAAATAAATACTACACAAACTATGTCACCTCCAAAAAGAAAGGATTTGATCAATCTAGAACAGTGCAATGACATGATCACAATCTTCCAGAATGTGGTTTAGGACAGGTGGCTGGTAACACATCAAACATGCCCTGCAATTCTGAGCACAAGTAAGGAGTCTTTATTGATTTTCTCTGGTTGCTTGACAGCCTGAGCCCATGGGTGATGTAGGGCTACAAATCCTGTCAAAGTCACAGGAACTTTTCAACAGACTGTGTCTGCCTCTGATGCTGCAGTGATATGGTTGAACCCTTGTTGGGTTTATACATTGATTATAACCTTGGATAACATGTCACTGCAATTTCTAACTTTCTGGCTGAAGAAAGGGCCCTACTGAGAAAAATAAAAAGCAAAAGACCAACGGAATTTTCTTCCTCTCTGATGCATGTTGTCTTTTCGTTTGATAGTTATTTTTACTAAAAGTGTAATTTTATTGTATCATAATAATTTTGATTGAAAAAACAATTTTTGTTGAAAATTCTGGTAAAAAAATCAAACACTATAAAAACATATGTAAAAAACATAATTCTTTCTTCCAATCTACCTCACTTCTCTTTTCCAAAGTCAGTACTGAGACCAGTTTCTTAGAAAATTATTTCAGATGTTTTCTATGTATATACAAGCATATATACATGAGTGTGTTTATGGGTCTTTTTGCAGGGAGGTACATATATTGAGAATTACTACATAGAGTGTTCTGGTCCTAATGTTCTGAATATTTCCTGAATTAAGATCTTTTTCCGGTAACTTAACTTGAGATAGAATGGGTTAGTATAATCCATTTCTAGTGGAATACCAAATTTAACTAGCTGGACTGGTCTTTTTAAAGAATACAGCCATGTTAATTGATGTCCCACACAGCCCAACCATTCTCCGTGACACCATTCTATGATGAGTATTTGTCCTCAGGGAAATACCAAGTGAGCAAGGGAAAGTGACATGAATGGGAAGGTGGAGAGAAAAGCAGGGACTAGTTGGCCCTGTACAGAAGGTGGCTTTTATTGTAAGGGTGACATGAAACCACTTAAAGGTTTGACTGGTGATTGGGCAATTGTACTAGTTGTATTACCTGTGCTGTCCAACACGGTAGCCAAGAGCCACATGTGATTATTGAGTATTTGAAATGAGGTCAGGCTGAATTGAACTGTGCTATAAGTGTAAAATAGACATTGGATTTTTAGACTTAGAAGACTCAGAATGAAAAAAAAATTGTAAAATATCTCAAAAATGTTTAAATTGGTTACATATTGAAATTATAATATTTTGGAAGTATGTGATTAAATAAAATATGATAATAAAATTAATTTCATCTATTTCTTTTTAACTTTTTAGTATGGCTACTAGAAAATTTTAAATTACATGTGGGGCTCACATTATATTTCCCCTGGTTAACCTAAAAGAGACAAGAACATCTAAGCAAGTGCATACTGGAAGTCTTACTGGTCTATTGGATATCTCATAGCTCTGAAACTCCATTTGAATTTTTTCTAGAATGAATACTAAGCCTAGGATGACCCAACATTTTTAAATTGTTGTTTTCAAAAATAGTATAGGCTCTTAGAAATGAATTCTTCCTGTTTGCACATGAGGGCTACTACCTAGTCTGAGAAGCAGTGAGCCACAGTGGAAACTGATTATAGTCTGTGCCATGAGGTCTGAATTCAAGTACTGACCATGGACGTGCCATTTAACATCAGCTTTCTCATCTGTCAAGGCAAGAATCGTATCATCTGGCCTATCAACTGCCGTTGATATCGTATCAGCTGGGAAAGCAGATAAGCACGTAATGAATTACTGGGCACCCTTTAATAGTTGACTAAATAGGTAAAACAAAGAACTAAGACTATTACGGGAAGTTTAAATTTAGAAGCTTTTTAAGAAACTGTGTAGTCTAACATACAACTACCCTTCCCTCATGCCACTCTGCTTCATTTTACAGATCAGGAAACTGAGTTCAGGCTTAACCCAGGTAAGTTAAAACCAACAGTAATTAGTTGGATAATCATAGATTTAAGATTATAATCCAGATCTAATTTATTTTTTCAGTAAGCATCTAAATGGCTTCTAGCCCATTCATTTGTTTATTCCATAAATACTTAGTTTCTATTATGGACCAAGAGTCCAGTGATAGCTAACAATAGCTAACATTCATTGATTCCATACTAAGCAATGGACACATTATATAATTTATCTCATTTAATCCATCAACCCTTGAGATAGGTGTTATTAGAGCCTAATTACAAAGTGGGAAACCTAGGCTCTGTGAGGTTAAGTAACCTGCTGAAGGTCACACAGTGAGTAAGTGACAGAGCACAGATCTAACACCTGTTTCTCTTTGACTCAAAAGCCCATGCTATCAACCTTGTGCTTCTTACCCAACGGGGTGAAAAAGCTGGCAGAAAAAGCAGTCAGGTAGACAATAAACCAAAGCACAGTACGGTTTACTCCATAACAAAGATATGTACAAAGTTCTCAAGGGGCCCAGAGAAAGTTTGGGTTGTCCTTCTGCTTCTTCTGCAGTCTTTCCAAACCAGTAAATGGCATCAACACACACCCATTCCATTAAACCGTTCCAAACTTAGTTATCCTTGATTATCCTCTTTGTCACTCTGATACCACTCAAATCAATTCTGCCTCCAGTGAGTATCCCCTGTTCTACTTCTCTCCACCTGCACCATCATCACTTTCCTGCCTCCCCTCCACACCATCATTCCATGCCTGGAATGTTAACATGCCTACTAACTGGCTACAAATCTTCTTGTGTCCTCTCTACACAAACCTTTTCCCACCAAGCAACCAGAGTGATCTTTTGAAATTGTAAATCTGATTATGCCATTCCTCTGAGTCAAAACTTCAAATGGTTTCATATTAACCTTATAATAAAAGCCTCATTCCGTACATGGCCAACGAGCCCCTGCTTCCATCTCCAACTTGCCATTCATGCCACCATCCCTTGCTAGCTTTGCTTTAGCCACACTGGCTTCCTTTTCATTTCCAGAACAAGCCAAGCTTTTGCACTCCCAGAGACTTTGCATATGCTTCTGACAGGGTGTCCTGCTCTTGGCGTTCTACATGGCTGGATCCTTCTCATCTTGTAGGCTCCACTTAAATGGTTGCTGGCACCTCTAAGCACGTTTCCACTATTTTCAATCTTCACAGCATTTTCATCTAATTGAAAATATGTATTTATTTCTTTAGTGACATGTTTACTGGATCCACTAGACTGCAAGCTCCAGGAAGGGTAGGGATCATGGTAGTCTAGCTCCCCTCTGAATATCCAATACTTGACCTTGTGTCTGGCACATAGTAGATGTTTAACAAATGTTTGTAGAGTCGTGAATTATAATTAACTCTTATTGGAAGGATGGTGAAGGCATGCTAAGAAAGCAAATCAGTCATTCTCATGTCTCTTTTTGTCTGAATAACTACATTTCTTTTTCTCTCATGCTCATGCTAGAAAAATCATAGGTAGCTCATCATGCAGTTCCCAGAATTGGAAAAGTCAATGTTCAATGCTTACAATGCTCACAGTTTGGGCGATTTGCCTTCTATATAGTCCTGCAGCCACGCATTATGGATGGTTCTCTTAAGTAAAAACTGCCGGAGAAATGAATCAGCAAGAGCTACAAACTTGCTGCCTCCACCTAGACACAGCTGTTTTCCTGGCTCTATTCAATTCTAACTCCCTGGCTACCTAGTTCAACCAATCATTTTCTGGAGAGAGAATAGCACAGTAATTGGTATTTAATAAGACACACAGCTCTATCCCAGAAACAAACAGGAGCTGAGTGTCTGGGTTGGATTTTTACTTCACTGTCATTTATTCCTAATCTAGGAGTTACATGCTAACTGCACTGCCACAACTCTAGCACAGTAAAAATCTAGAGCTGTTGATTGTTATTGTCTACAAACACACACACCTTTTTTAGTCTGTTACCTATTTTATCAGGATAAGAGGACAGGGGTTGGAGAGAAAAGAAGGGAAGCTAACACTTGTTGAGTATCTGCTGGTGACAGGAAACTAGCTAAACACTTTATGCATTGCTTCTTTCATCTTCAGAAAGAAACCCTGTCAGGTAAATATGACCATTACTATTGTATCCCCACTTTATGTTGACAGAGCAGAGAGCTTAATTAACTTGCCCAAAGTTACACAGCTGGACAAAGGTAGAGCCAGGATTTGAAATCATGTCTATCTTTCTCCAAAGCCTATGCTCTCAGAAGAGAAGAGACTGAAATTAAAGTTTATTTGGGGTTTTCTGGTCAGCCAGAGACACAGTTCAAGTTTTGGTCAAGAAGCAATTGAAATTATAGCCCCAAATAGTATTTCTGGGCCATCTGAGTAGCAGCTGTGAAACATCCATGCCTCTCTACATCTGGGAATGAAAATAATTCAGGTAAATTTTAACATGGAAGCTAGTTTGAAAGGAATATGACATATTTTGTCCTTATTTATTCAGAACTCCCTTTCCCTTTGGGGTTTTGGAAAGCACTGATTCGACAGAAAGCAGTATTTGACAGATGACTACCCCCAGAAAGAAGAGAGCAACAGATGGGGACAACCAGCACAGAGCAGGAGCGCAGAGGGTTTGTATGCAGTGTCCACATCTGGGACAACTTCCACAAACTGTTTTAAAAAACTGGCCTATGGGGACTTCCCTGGCAGTCCAGTGGTTAAGACTCCATGCTTCCAATGCAGGAGGCACAGGTTCAATCCGTGGTCGGGGAACTAAGATCCCACATGCCACGTGGTGTGGCCAAAGAAAATAATAATTAAAAAATAAAATAAAATGCTAATCTTGAAAAAAAAAAAAACCTGGCCTCTGGGCTTACTGTTTACTGCAAACACATCTCAGCTCCAATGAGACCTAGACAACTGCCCAGCAGGGCAAACCTTCAACAAACTGCATGATTCCTATGGCTGAGCAGACAGGTGTCTGACAGCATGTAAGAGACAGGGGGAGTGACCTTCCCCCACAAGAAAATGACATTGGGCATTAACTCCTGTAGACAATGGGTATTCAGAAGAGAGGATGGATGCTCAAGTCAGGCAGGGTTAGGTTCCAATACCTACTCTTTCCCTGTGTATGGGGATCCTATCCTGGTTACATAATTCCTCTGAGCCCCAATTTCCTCACCTATAAAATAGAAATGCTGGGCATTTCCTATCCTTGTGGGGAAGATCACATGGGATAGTGAAGGAAAAGCACAGTGAAGGAAAAGTGAGTCACTCTCCTTTCCTTTCCTATTTTCCTTGTGGTGTTTCTCAAACTTATTTGATTGAGTCATTCCTTTTGTTTGTTATACCTTGCCTATCAACAACTCCAAAAAGAATTTTTCTGAAAACCCACTTGCAGAAAGGGTAGTATAACAAAAGAGAGAATGTCAGTCTTCACAATTCTAGGGGTTGATCTTGAGACAATGAGGCAGATTCCCCTCCCCAGGAGCCTGCAGTAGTGGTCTCCAAGACATGCCCTTATTGCGACGACCCCTCCTTCCCTCTCTCATTTTCCTCACACCCTCTCTCCCGATTGATTTCTGGAATCACCTGCAAAGTCCTTGTCTCAGGTTCTGAATTTGGGCAAACCCAAATGAAGAGTATTTGCCACATTCTAACTGACACATGATATAATCCATGCCTGCCACTACACTGAATACCTTCTAGGGATGTGATATAATTCTTGTATATTTGTTTGTTATAATATGGAAAAATGATTTCAATACATCCGTTTCCCTATCAACAAATCAGGGGTAATAATAATTCCTACCTCACAGGGGTTTCTGAAGACTTAAGGAGGTATGGCACATCAATATGCTTAGTATAATGTCTGCAACATAAAAAGGCAATTTAAAATGTTACCAATTACTGATTACTATCATCATTTTTATTATGAGATTAAGAGTAATGTGGCATATGGGCTTCTATTAACCTTGTTGACTGAAATATTCTTTGGCCTTTCAGCCAGTCTTCAGCACTGACCCCTTCCCTCACCCTCCCCACTAAACCCCATACCACATATAGATTGTTACAGACAATATACTAAAATACCAGAGTGTGCTATACCATGTTACTGGGTTTAACTTCACTTTCTTACATTCTTTTACCCAACTTTTGATTTGCATTTATTTTTGCAGAAAAAGAGAAAGTAGAGGGCTGAGCAATCTTTGTGAGTACTGAACATCAAAAGGATTAGCAGGAAAAAAAAATTAAGTGTTGAGAAAGGATTTAAAGAAAAATCAGGTACTGAGTGGGTAAAAGATCAAGAAGAGAGGGTTCATCTCAGCTTAATGGATGGCAGTGAAAGAAGGAACAAAAGTAAGACAGATAAGAAGATTAAGGAATAGCCAAAATTGGATAAAAGGAAGGAAGTTAAATCAGAAATACAGGAAATCAGAGATTTGTAGGTAACTCAAAATGTTAAAGAGGCCTGAAATTGAGCCCATGAAGCTGTTTCTTGAAGAGAAATAAGAAGCAGTCATAAAAGTACAGGATATTAGAGCTGAAAGAGATTTTTAAAGATGATCTAGCCCAATCATTCCATTTTACAAGCAAAGAAACTGAGGCTCAGTGTTGAAAGCACATTGCTTTCCCAAAGCTGCATCATTAGTAAGCTTCCAACCTGGGATAGAACCCAGGATTTCTTTTTTTTTTTTTTTTTTGCGGTACGCGGGCCTCTCACTGTTGTGGCCTCTCCCGTTGCGGAGCACAGGCTCCGGATGCGCAGGCTCAGCGGCCATGGCTCACGATCCCAGCCGCTCCGCGGCATGTGGGATCTTCCCGGACCGGGGCATGAGCCCGTGTCCCCTGCATCGGCAGGCGGACTCTCAACCGCTGTGCCACCAGAGAAGCCCAGGATTTCTTACTTTTAGCTTAGTGATTGGTTCTACTCTATTATTTCTGATAAAAGACCTTAATGAAAAGGAGTGATTTGATCTGACAAATGAGGCATATGATTAGCAAATTAGATCATCTGGGCATGTAAAAGAATAATTTTAATAAATCATGTTATTAAAAGGTTTACTTGGAATTGTTTATAATCACACAAAAATTGGAAACAATCTAATTATCCAATCATGGTGATATGGTTAAATAATAATGTTGCAACTAGAAGAATAGACCTTTAAAAATAAGGTGCCTAAAGGATTTCAGTGACCTCAAAAACTTTATATCATGTTGAGGGAAAAAATTGCAAGATATGCAATTGTAGCAGCAGTATGATCTCAGTTATATAGAAAATACAAATAGAGAAAAACCAAGAAGGCACATAGAATATGCTAATAGTAGTCATCATTCTCTATGTTTTCACTATAGATGAATTTTATTTTCTTATTTATAGTTTTCACCCTACACATTTTCCACAATAAACATCCATTTCATTACTAATTAGAACAAAACATTTAACTTTTTTTTTGAAAAGCTTCGTTGAAAATTACAATGCATCTGATATTACAATTTGAGATCACATTCTGTTTCTACTTTCAGAATGAGGATGGGATTTTAATGTTCTTTTCTTCCTTCCAAACACTGCAGACTTACCTCCGTTATAAAATGACTCCTCACTCTGTGGAGTAACTTTGGACATCCTAATTGCTGCAGCAAGTGACATGGAGTTTATGTTATCAACCTGCATCATTTGTTCACACATTCATTTTTTTCTGCCAGTATTTACTGAGTATCAACTACACATTGTTCTATGACAAATAATGTCTTTACCCTCAAGAGGTGCCTTTACCCAAGTGGAGAAGGCAGGTAATGTACAAAAGGACAAATTAATTTTCATGTGTGATATGATAGAATAGAAATGAACAGGGTGGTTGATAGAATACAGCGTGCAAGGGTGGTATGCTAATTGATACAGCGTGGTTAGGCAAGGCCTCTCTAGTGAATGCTCTGATCCCCCCTTCTAGACCTGAGCTCTCATACCCCCAGCTTCAGGGATTTTGGCCACCATGCTCTCACAGCTGAGCAACTCTAGGAACTGTCCGCAGCTGAAGGGAGCTGCCCAACTCACCTTACTACCCCTTCCCAGAAGCAGCCTGCATCCAATGCCTGATTGATGCAGTGCAGGGGCCCATCCTCTTTGTCTCAATATAGTACAATTCTGAAGGGCCATCCCAGCTCTAGAACTCCCAGTGAGATTGGCTGAGGCTTCTGTTGTGACTGCATTACAGCTCAGCTTCTCCCTCTGTCTAGTCAGGCTTCCTTCCCCCCCTTCACAGGTATTATCCCAAGGGTGTTCCCAATTGATTTCGGGATACACACCTGCATGTCAATCTGCTGCCCAAGGACCATGGCCAAAACCAGCCTCTCCTTGCAAAGAATATATGATTTGAAATCTGAAAGATGAGAAGGAACCAGCCATGCACAGGGTCAGGGAAAGAACAAAGGCAAAGATCCTTGAAGCAGAGGGGGAGCTTTTGAATTTCAAAGATAACAGTGGGAATGCTGTGGAGACCACATAATTCAGCCTGGGCGATCAGGAGACTTCCTGGAGGAAGTACTGCCTGAGCGGAGTATCAAGGATACACATCTAAATTGTTCAGACCTCAATTCCAATCCAGGTGGGGGAGGGGATTCCCCACAACAGCAAGCAATTCTTGACACCAGCTGGGTGTCCTATAATTCAACTCAGTTCTAATACTATCTACCCAGAGATAGTATCAGATCCCACAGGTTAAGGGCTCAGTCCCACAAGACTGCCCCTCCCCAACACACATACACTTCAGATGTCAGTCCCAAACCCAGGTTGTTACCTGTGCTTCTGACCAGCTACAAATTGGAGGTTCCAATGACCCTCTCCAATTCAGAATGCCAATTCCAAGTCCAACTGCAACCATAAGAATTGTTGATTAACTCATAGGTCATTGATGACTGAACTCCATCTCTAGCCCCTCTCCCCTTCCTAGAGGTCAGTGGGTGGGAAGTGAAAGTTCCAACCATCTAATCACATGGTTGACTCCAGGGGCAACCAGCTCCCATGCTTAGGTGTTTTCTAAAAGTCACCTCATCCACATAACGAAAGGAACATTTATCACTTTCAACACTTTGGAAATTCCAAGGATTTTAGGAGCTCTGTGCCAGAAGTGGGGACAGGACAATGACCAAATATATACGTCTTCTTATAAATCACACAACATCCCCTATACATGATTGCTCATCCCAACAGGCCTTCTCAAATACAGATTTCTTAGTCAAAGTGTAGGCTCATGATTTTGCTACTGTATACATGATTGGTCTCTATGGAATCAAAATACCAAAGATAATGACATATCTTTGCAAGTCCTGTCGCCACCAGGAGACCTCTCCTAAAAGGTAAGTCTTCATTGAGCCTCTACTATGTGTAGGGCAGGAACTGGGCTCCACATTGAGAAAGAATGACAAACACTAGCCCACAAATATACATCTTTGCTTTCACACAGAAGCTTTGCCGAATGATAAGGAATTCTGTCTGAGTTGGAGCTAAGCATCATAAACGTGTACCAAGTGTGAGTTGGGAGCACCCCTCTGCCTAAGTATGCATTTGGTAAAAAGGGGAAATGATTTGTTTGATTGTTTTGAAGAGCATGGAGGGGAAGTGGTGCCAATGGAAGGGACATATGGTCTCTGTCCTTCCTGGGGAACTGGCATTTGCTTATTTGATAGATTGCTTGTTTATTTCAATTGGGAAAGAGGGAGGAGGGACTAGGGCCAGAAACTGAAAGTTCTTGGAAAATGTGTAAGACCTTAGGCACAAGCAGCCCTGCTTCAGGGCCTAGGTAAGCTAGTGTGAAATTGGAATTTCTCCCCACCATCCAGGGTCCACTGTAGGTTTCAGGGCAGCCATAGCACCCTAAAGCCTCAGGAAGGCCAGCAGAGAAGTTCTGAGCCCAGGGAACCAGCAGGAGGGAAGGCAGCTCCCAGCAGTGGCAGAAGGGCCATGATTCCCTGAAATGCCTGGCAGGCAGTTTGACAAAATCTAGCACAGGCATGAGTGGAATTGCCCCTGCATGTTTGTAAGCTGACTCTTTCCTCTGTTCTCTTAGAAATAACCAGTAGAGTCTTCTGGGGGATGTCAGCTAAGGTCCTGCAATTATTCAAGTGGGGATATAAGTAATGTAAATTTGGGCACTAATGTTGGTATGTCAGCATCTGTACTCAGAAAGTACTAATGTCTGAGACATTCAATTTATTTTTGATTGGCTTACAGAGAACAAAGTTCTGAGGAGTGGAGACTCAGGACAACTAAAGCATCACTGACTGACCTGCTAGATAACTTTGGACAAGTCATGTTACTTCTTTGGGCTTCAGCATTCTTAAATATTAAACGGGGTGGAAGATGAAAATAAATTAATGATCCTTAACTCAGTAGGCAAAAGGCTCAGAGCAAAGGGTGGGGTGCAACTTTACTGAAATATATCTCAGAACCATTAGATTGATCTGAAGCCCATCAAAACCCTCAACTTCCACTAAAACAGGAAATCTCCTTATTGTCTATGCCCCATTTACCTGGCTTTGTTTCTGTTTGATTCTCTCTTCCAAATCTGATTCTCACCTCTTTAGCAGTTCAAAGTCATACTTCTAAAGGCAGTGCACTGAAAAAAGAATCTTTAAATACTGACTTCACCAGGTCAGGATTCTATTCTAAACACTTCAGTGGTTCCTATGACATTTGTTTCCATAACTTTAAAAGTATGTATTTACAAGGTGTAATGAGGCTGTTGCAGACACCAGAGAGGAAAACCCAATAGGTCTTGGTGATTGAAGAAAGAGAGTAAAAGTGATTCTAATTAATTGAGAAAATGCTGGTACTATTTACAGAGGGCTGTTGAAAGGGAGTGCTGGTTTAGAAGTAAAGGAAATGACCTCACTCTGGCATCTACTGAGTCTGACATGCAAGTGAGACAGCGATTTGGCAGTTTCCCACAATTGGTGCATTAGAGGAAGCTGAAGGTTTACGAGTAAAACAAAAGAGCAAAATAATATGCACGGAGCACTTACAGTATGCCACTCCTGAAGCAGGGATGTTATATCAGGATTCACAGTTAGGGCTACGATGAGGTAGATATTCTCATTGCCATTTTATAGACAGGAAATCAAAATGGAGAGAAATTCAGCCACCTGGTCAAAGTCACAGGATTCAAAAACCTGGATTTGCACATATATCACCTTCATATCGAGATGTGTGCCTTTTCCACTACACTCTGCCTCCCCTGTGAGGGCAAAAGAACAAAAAGCGGGACCACAGACGTTGATGAGGTCTGCACATGTGATGTTTAATTTGTGTTTTAAGCATCTAGTCTTGTAGTCCCCATTCTGTATAAAAATACTATATATATTTTATTTTTATTTTTTAACATCTTTATTGGCGTATAATTGCTTTACAAAGGTGTGTTAGTTTCTGCTGTATAACAAAGTGAATCAGCTATACGTATACATATATGCCCATATCTCCTCCCTCTGGCGTCTCCCTCCCACCCTCCCTATCCCACCCCTCTACGTGGTCACAAAGGACCGAGCAGATCTCCCTGTGCTATGCAGCTGCTTCCCACTAGCTATCTATTTTACATTTGGTAGTGTATACATGTCCATGCCACTCTCTCACTTTATCCCAGCTTACCCAACCCCCTCCCCGTGTACTCAAGTCCATTCTCTACGTCTCTATCTTTATTGCTGTCCTGCCCCCAGGTTCTTCAGAAACTTTTTTTTTTAAGTCCATATATATGTGTTAGCATATGGTATTTGTTTTTCTCTTTCTGACTTACTTCACTCTGTATGACACATTCTAGGTCCAACCCCCTCACTAAAAATAACTCAATTTCATCTCTTTTTATGGCTGAATAATATTCCATTGTATAGATATGCCACATCTTCTTTATCCATTCATTTGTCGTTGGACATTTAGGTTGCTTCCATGTCCTGGCTATTGTAAATAGAGATGCAATGAACATTGTGGTACATGACTCTTTTTGAACTATGGTTTTCTCAGGGTATATGCCCAGTGGTGGGATTGCTGGGTCATATGGCAGTTCTAATTTTAGTTTTTTAAGGAACCTCCATACTGTTCTCCATAGTGGCTGTATCAATTTACATTCCCACCAACAGTGCAAGAGGGTTCCCTTTTCTCCAAACACTCTCCAGCATTTACTGTTTGTAGATTTTTTGATGATGGCCATACTGACCAGTGTGAGGTGAAACGTCATTGTAGTTATGATTTGCATTTCTCTAATGATTAGTGATGTTGAGCATTGTTTCATGTGTTTGTTGCCAATCTGTATATCTTCTTGGGGAAATGTCTATTTAGCTCCTTTGCCCATTTTTGGATTGGGTTGCTTGTTTTTTTGATATTGAGCAGCATGAGCTGCCTGTATATTTTGGAGATTAATCCTTTGTCAGTTGCTTAATTTGAAAATATTTTCTCCCATTCTGAGGACTGTCTTTTCACCTTGTTTATGGTTTCCTTTGCTGTGCAAAAGCTTTGAAGTTTCATTAGGTCCTATTTGTTTATTTTTGTTTCCATTTCTCTAGGAGGTGGGTCAAAAAGGATCTTGCTGTAATGTATGTCATAGAATGTTCTGCCTATATTTTCCTCTAAGTGTTTTAAAGTCTCTGGCCTTACATTTAGGTCTTTAATCCATTTTGAGTTTATTTCTGTGTATGGTGTTAGGGAGTGTTCTAATTTCATTCTCTTACATGTAGCTGTACAGTTTTCCCAGCACCACTTATTGAAGTGGCTGTCTTCTCTCCATTGTCTAGTCTTGCCTCCTTTATCAAAGATAAGGTGACCATATGTGTGTGGGTTTATCTCTGGGCTTTCTATTCTGTTCCACTGATCTATATTTCTCTTTTTGATCCAGTACCATACTGTCTTGATTACTGTAGCTTTGTAGTATAGTCTGAAGTGTGAGAGTTTGATTCCTCCAGCTCCGTTTTTCTTTCTCAAGATTGCTTTGGCTATTCGGGGTCTTTTGTGTTTCCATACAAATTGTGAAATTTTTTGTTCTAGTTCCGTGAAAAGTGCCATTGGTATTTTGAAAGGGATTGCACTGCATCTGTAGATTGCTTTGAATACTATAGTCATTTTCACAATGTTGATTCTTCTAATCCAAGGACATGGTATATCACTCCATCTGTTTGTATCATCTTTAATTTCTTTCATCAGTGTCTTATAGTTTTCTGCATAAAGGTCTTTTGTCTTCAGTAGGTTTTATTTTATTATTTTTGTTGCAATGGTAAATGGGAGTGTTTTCTTAATTTCTCTTTCAGATTTTTCATCATTAGTGTATAGGAAGGCAAGAGATTTCTGTGCATTAATTTTATATCCTGCTACATTACCAAATTCATTGATTAGCTCTAGTAGTTTTCTTGTAGCATCTTTGGGAACCTCTATGTATAGTATCATGTCACCTGCAAACAATGACAGTTTTACTTCTTCTTTTCTGATTTGGATTTCTTTTATTTCTTTTTCTTCTCTGATTGCCATGGCTAGGACTTCCAAAACTATGTTGAATAATAGTGGTGAGAGTGGACATCCTTGTCTTTTTCCTCATCTTAGAGGAAACGGTTTCAGTTTTTCACAATTGGGAAAGATGTCTGCTGTGGGTTTGTCATATATGGCCTTTATTATGTTCAGCTAGGTTCTCTCTATGCCCACTTTCTGGAGAGATTTTATCATAAATGGGTGTGGAATTTTGTCAAAAGCTTTTTCTACATCTATTGAGATGATCATATGGTTTTTATTCTTCAATTTGTTAATATGGTGTATCACATTGATTTATTTGTTTATATTGAAGAATACTTGCATCCCTGGGATAAATCCCACTTGATCATGTTGTATGATCCTTTTAATGTGTTGTCGGATTCTGTTCGCTAGTATTCTGTTGAGGATGTTTGCATCTATATTCATCAGTGATACTGGTCTGTAATTTTCTTTTTTTGTAGTGTCTTTGTCTGGTTTCGGTATCAGGGTGATAGTGGCCTCATAGAATGAGTTTGGGAGTGTTCCTTCCTCTGCAATTTTTTGGAACAGTTTGAGAAGGATGGGTATTAGCTCTTCTCTAAATGTTTGATAGAATTCACCTGTGAAGCCATCTCGTCCTGTATTTTTGTTTGTTGCAAGATTTTTAATCACAGTTTCAATTTCATTACTTGTGATTGGTCTGTTCATATTTTCTATTTCTTCCTGGTTCAGTCTTGGAATGTTGTACATTTCTAAGCATTTGTCCATTTCTTCCAGGTTGTCCATTTTATTGGCATAGAGTTGCTTGTAGGAGTCTCTTAGGATGCTTTGTATTTCTGTGGTTTCTGTTGTAACTTCTCCTTTTTCATTTCTAATTTTATTGATTTGAGTCTTCTCCCTCTTTTTCTTGATGAGTCTGGCTAATGGTTTACCAATTTTGTTTATCTTCTCAAAGCACCAGCTTTTAGTTTTATTGATCTTTGCTATTGTTTTCTTTGTTTCTATTTCATTTATTTCTGCTCTGATATTTATGATTTCTTTCCTTCTGCTAACTTTGGGTTTTGTTTGTTCTTCTTTCTCTAGTTCCTTTAGGTGTAAAGTTAGATTGTTTGAGATTTTTCTTATTGCTTGAGAAAATACAATTAAGTTTGTATTGCTATAAACTTCCCTCTTAGAACTGCTTTTGCTACATCCCATAGGTTTTGGATTGTCATGTTTTCATTGTCATTTGTCTCTAGGTATTTTTTTATTTCCTCTTTGATTTCTTCAGTGATCTCTTGGTTCTTTAGTAACGTACTGTTTAGCCTCCATGTGTTTGTGTTTTTTACGTTTTTTTTTCCCCTGTAATTGATTTCTAATCTCATAGCATTGTGGTACCAAAAGATGCTTGATATAATTTTAATTTTCTTAAATTTACTGAGGCTTGATTTGTGACCCAAGATGTGATCTATCCTGAAGAATGTTCCATGTGCACTTGAGAAGAAAGTGTAATCTGCTGTTTTTGGGTGGAATGTCCTATAAATATCAATTAAATCTATCTGGTCTACTGTGTCATTTAAAGCTTTTTCTTCCTTATTAATTTTCTATTTGGATGATCTGTCCATTGGTGTAAGTGAGGTGTTAATGTCCCCAGTATTATTGTGCTACTGTGGATTTCCTCTTTTATAGGTGTTAGCAGTTGCTTTATGTACTGAGGTGCTCCTATGTTGGGTGCATATATATTTATAATTGTTATATCTTCTTCTTGGATTGGTCCCTTGATCATTATGTAGTGTCCTTCCTTGTTTCTTGTAACATTATTTTAGTCTATTTCGTCTGATATAAGTATTGCTACTCCCGCTTTCTTTTGATTTCCATTGCATTTCACAGGCTGCAAGTTCATAGTTCCTGTTGTTTTTGGTGTCTGCTCCCAGTGGGTAAGGTTTGTTCAGTGGGTTGTGTAGGCTTCCTGGGGAAGGGGACTGGTGCCTCTGTTCTGGTGGGTGAGGCTGGATCTTGTCTTTCTGGTGGGCAGGACCACATCCAGTGGTGTGTTTTGGTTGTCTGTGAACTTATTATGATTTTAGGCAGCCTCTCTGCTAATGGATGGGGTTGTGTTCCTGTCTTGCTAGTTGTTTGGCAAAGGGTGTCCAGCACTATAGCTTGCTGGTCATTGAGTGTAGCTGGGTCTTAGTGTTGAGATGGAGATCTCTTGGAGAGCTTTCACCATTTAATATTACATGGGGCCGGGAGTTCTCTGGTGAACCAATGTCCTGAACTCAGCTCTCCCACCTCAGAGGTTCAGAGCTGACACCTGGCTGGAGCACCAATACCCTGTCAGCCACACGGCTCAGAAGAAAAGGTAGAAAGAAAAAGAAAGAAAGAAAGAAAAATAAATAAATTAAATAAAGTTATTAAAATGAAAAATAAAAAAATATTAAAAATAAAAAAGTAATTAAAAAAAGGAAAGAAAGAAGAGTGCAACCAAACCAAAAACAAATCCACCAATGCTAACAAGCACTAAAAACTATACTTTAAAAAAAAAAAAAAAAGGCAGAGAGACAGAACCCTAGGACAAATTGTAAAAGCAAAGCTTTTGGGAAGTCTGAGGTCTTCTGCCAGTGTTCAGTAGGTGTTCTGTAGGAGTTGTTCCACGTGTAGATGTATTTCTGATGTATTTATGTGGAGGAAGACGATCTCCACGTCTTATTCCTCCACCATCTTGAAGGTCCCCGCCCCCGCCATCTGTTCTTTTAAAAAGTCTTTATATCCAGCAGTCAACTGAGTGCCAAAGAGCAGGAGACCAAGAAATGACCTTAAAACCAAAAGCTGGGGAGACTGTCCCAGTGGTACTGGTTGCTAGCAAAGACCACCCTAGTGTGGGAACAGCACTGGCTTGGTCTCCTCTTATCTGACGGTGTGAGCATATCAGAACGGCTTTTGGTTTTGTGCTTCCCACCAAGAGTCCTAGGCCTGCGACAGATCTTCCTGAGCCCTGGCTTGCTCTCCAGGGCTTGTGGGTAGTCTCATCTCAGTTTGTCATCAGTCTGAGGTTCTCCAAAAATAGAAATCCTGGACCCAAGATAAGTGTAGACCTCCCCGCTTTCAGATGTACTTTTCTCACAGATACGATGGCCTTTGACTGAGATTACATCTCTACTGCCTCTCCTTGGGGAATGGGAACTGGAATCCTGTACTCAACAGAACATAATGATGGGTTTGTGTTAAGCTGCCTTCCCCGCTTTGGCTGGTCGAACAGCAGCCACTGTGACCCACAGGGAAGTGCTTTGGGAGCAGTTATGTGACACTTTATAAGGTAAGATGTAGCAAAAAAAGGGACCATTTTCTGGTGGCTGTCCCAAAAAGGAGCTCTGTGAACTGGATTGTAGAACAGAAGAAGATGCCACCTTCCCATCCAAGCAGCCATTCTTTTCAAATGCTGAGAATTACATGAGCCCCAAGAGAGCCACTGCCCACACCATGGCAGGCTGCCAGTTCTCCTGGGCTCAGAGTTCCTCCACATTCTTTCTCCTTCGTTTGCATTTTCTGGGTTTGTCTCTTTTAACACCCTCTCCCCTTTGTCTGGTTAACCCCTATCCATTATTTCAAAATCATCCAGAGACTCATCACTGGCATCACCTCTTATGGACATCTTCTTTGACTACTCTGGCACAGGATGCTTCAGTAGTCCTTTTATCGTGGTTTTTTTTTTTTTTTTTGGTTTGTTCGTTTGTTTTGTTGTTGTTGTTTTGTTTTTAGCACCTTCTATGTATCTCCAATACCGATTTTATTTACTATGTTGTTTTATGTGTCTGTCTTTCCCCTGTGGCAGAGATTGGCCGTTTGTTGCCCAAACAGATTTTCCCTTTTCCTCCTAGGCACACAGTGAGACTATACTTCCCAGCTTTCCTTGTAGTTAGAAGCAACACAGAGTGATATGGGACAAGCAGGAGGGGGCATGATCCTCCACATGCTCTCTCTTCCCCTTTCTGCTGGCCAGATGCCGAGAGAGTGGAGGTTCTAGGGATGGTAAAGCCCAGGCCCCTGAAAGTCTGCTTGAAAGAGTGTCTCTGTTGACCCATATTGTTCTGGGACTTGAGTAAGAAACCAACCACTAAGATTTCAGGTAGGGTTTTTTTTTTTGTTTGTTTTGTTTTTGCGGTACGCGGGCCTCTCACTGTCGTGGCCTCTCCCGTTGCGGGGCACAGGCTCCGGACGCGCAGGCTCGGCGGCCATGGCTCACGGGCCCAGCCGCTCCGTGGCATGTGGGATCTTCCCGGACCGGGGCACGAACCCGTGTCCCCTGCATCGGCAGGTGGACTCTCAACCACTGCGCCACCAGGGAAGCCCCTCAGGGAGGGTTTTGAGGTAGCTAGTCTGCTACAGATTCCTGGAGTGACCACGTTTTTTACATGCTGACCAGCTAGCAGAGTGCCTGACAAATAGTGGACACTCACTTAACATGTGAGGAATGAAAGCAATCTCACAAGAAAGGCTATCAAACTAAATCTTTCCCATTTGTAATGGCACTGATAGTTTTTTATAAACTAAACTAAAAGCCCTATTTTTATTCTTGCAATGAGGCCTCTTACTAGAATTCTATACTCTTTGGATGTAAATTTAAATGGTAAGTTGAATTGGAATAAGCAAGAGAATAGGGCCCCAGAATGTGATCACTGAGGTCTTCTTCTAGATTGGTGCCCATCCATTAATCAATACTCCTTGAATATTCAACAAACAATTAAATTAACAATTATTCTACCAGCAATTAAACTAGTTAACCATACGAGTATCCCAGACCACATTTTTTTCCATTTTATCAGCAAGATAAACTTTGTTTAATGCCTTGATAAATTTAGCTTTCTCTTATCTATAGCATTCCCCTAATTTTCTGGTCTGGTAATTATGTACAAAATATAAATTATGGTTTGACTTGTTAGCTCTGCTTAGGGAGTCCAGGTTGGCCTACACGTCACCTCTTATAAACTGCCTATAAAATATCTACTGGTAAATTCTGTTGGGAATCACCATCTAGTTTAGCAACCTGTAATCCAGGGACCATGTTCCCCTTTGTGAATAACTTCACAGTTGTCCATCGCCTCTGGGCTAACACCTTTCTTATTGTCTGTGATTTCTGAAAGATGATCAACAGTGGTCCCACAATCACATCAGACAATTCTTATGGTCCCTTGAGAGGTAATTCACCAGAGTCTGACAAGTTGAACTAACTTCAAGAAACCAGGCAATATCCGACAATTGATTTCCATTTCTCTTTTAAAGAAATGTTTATTTTACACTTTACAATTGAAGAAGGCTGGCTGTTCACCACTCCTGATTAACTTGACACTATCTATATAGACAAGCATGTGTCTGGTTCCTCCCTCTCTCCCTCTTATATCTAAGTCGTTGATCCATGTTGAGTTGATTTTTGTAAATGGAGTAAGGTAGGGTCCAAATTCATTCTTTTGCATATGCTTATCCAATTGTCCCTGCACCATCTGTTGAAGAGACTATTCTCTCCCTATTGAATGGTCTTAGCTCCCATATCAAAAATGAATTGACCATAGATATTTAGGTTTATTTCTCAACTTGTAATTGTATTCCATTGGTCAAATATGTCTACCCTTATGCCAGTGCGACACTATTTTAGCTTTGCAGTAAGTTTTGAAATTGAGAAGTGTGAGTCCTCAAACTTTTTCTTCTTCAATATTGTTTTAGCTATTTGGGACACCTTGTAATTCCAGATAAATATGAGGATGGGCTTTTCCATTTATGCAAAAAAAGGCCATTGGAATTTTGATATGGATTACATTGAATCTGTAGATTATCTGGGGGAGTACTGCCATTTTAAAATAGTATGCCTTTCAATCCATGAATATGGGATGTCTTTCCATTTAATTAGGTCTTGTTTAATTTCTTTCAGTAATGTTTTATAGTTCTCATTATGTAAGTTTTACACTTCCTTGGTTAAATTTATTTCTAGGCATTTTATTATTTTGGATGTTATGGCAAATGGAATTATTTTAATTTCCTTTTTTAACTGTTGCATAGAAACACAATCAACTTTTTGTGCATGTTGATTTTCTACCCTAAAACTTTGCTAAATTCATTTATTTGCTCTAGTAGTTTTTTGTGGCTTCTTTGGGATTTTCATACATAGAATTATTTCACCTGAAAATAGAGAAAGTTTTACTTTCTCCTTTCTAATTTGAATGTCTTTTATTTCTTTTTCTTGCCTTACTGTCCTTGCTGGAACTTCCAGTGAAATGTTGAAGATCAGTGGTGAAAGTGGACATAGTGGTCTTGCTCCTGACCTTAGGGGAAAAGCTTTCAGTCTTTCACCATTGAGTATGATGTCAACTATGGAATGTTCATAAATACTCTTCATCATGTTAAGAAAATTACCTTTTATTCTTAGTTTCCTAAGTATTTTTATCATGAAAGCATGTTGAATTTTTTTCAAATGCTTCTCCATTGTCTATTGAGATGATTGTGTGCGTTTGTTTTCTCCCTTCATAGTGTATTACACTGATAGATTTTTTTACATGAACTACACTTGCATTCCTGTGATAAATTTTACTCAGTCGTGGTGAATAATATCTTCTTAATGTATTGCTGGATTTGATTTCCTAATATTTTGTTGAGGATTTTTGTATCTCTATTCATTAGGCATATTGGTCTGTATTTTTGTTTTCTTGTCGCATCTCTGTCTGGCTTTGGTATTTTTGTTTTGTATTTTACTTGGTCACTTGTTTTGCTCTGAAAGTGTCATTAAAACCCCATCAGTTGTTTTTGCAAGTTTTGCAATTCTCGCATCATTCTGGCCTTTAGCTTCCTTGATTATTTTCTTTATATACCTGCCTTTATGATGTGCATGTCTCTCCCTCTACATATGCATCTTTATACACATTAACTGTTTGTATATCTTTAAATACATTAACTCATTAGAGAGCTCCCTGTACAGAAATAGAGAGACTTCCCATTTTTGCCTCTTCAGGATCAATCATGACTTCTGTCAGTATTTCTTAGTTTAGAGCTCGGGATTCCTCTCTAAGTTCTAAGGGTAGAAATAAATGTGCTTTGCTCAGCACTGTGCATAGCACCTTGTACAGTACATAGTGCATGGTCAACATGAAATAAATATTTCTGAAACAAATAATCATAATAGCACTAACTAGGCACTTACTATATGCCAGGGAGTGTTCTAAGCACTTGGCAAGAATTAACTCATTTTTTTCCTCCTAGTAACCTAGGAAACAGATATAATTTTCGCCATTAGACTGTTATAAAAATTGAGGCATAAAAATGTTAAGTAACTTGTGCAGCATCACAAAGCTAGGAAATGGTAGAGGAGCACTCAAACCCAGGGAGTCTGACTCTAGTTATTCTCTTAACCACTGTGCTTTCCTGAATAGACTAAATGAATAAAGGAGACTCAGGCTGTGTGCTGATTCATATCTATACTCTGAAGATTTTAGGGTCTGGATTCCTAAATATAGTTTAAGGCAGATTATGCCTGCCGTTCTCTGCTTCATCCTTACATCATCGTTACAAAACCCTGTTCTTGCTGCATTCCCCATCTCTATTAATTCCATCCCATGCATCCAGGCACTCAAATTTGCATCAACTCCTTCCCCGCCCAACCTCTTCCCAAACCCCATCCAGGATTCGTTACCCCAACCAGGAATCAGTGGTTCCAAATGAGTTGACATGTTAGACTGTCCTATCAATCAGCGGCAAATTAATTTACTACTGCTAAAGATAAAATGCCAAAGTTTATAAGTAACTTACTTTTTAACTAGTATATAAAATAGAGGGAAGTCAAAATCAACTCTAGGTCATCACTCTCACTCATATGATAGTAGAATAGTAGAATCCATCTGGGGAGATTTTAAAAAGTATGATGTTTGAGACCACCTCTTATTTATTCTTGTTTAATTGGTCTGGAGTGAAAAAAAAGAAATGGATAATTTCAAAAGGCTGCCCAACTGATTCTTGAGTGCAGTTATGGTTGAGAACCACTGTGATAAAGCAGTTTATAAGTGGAAGCCTGTGTTCTCAAGGGTTTGATGATCTACCACAAGAAAGAGAATGAGAAAATTGGAGAAATTATGTTGATTCTTAATTGCAACAATGACCATTTGTTACATTTGTTATAGGTAATCACAACTTGAAACATAGGCTTAATTTCCCCTTTTTACAAGGGAGAAAACTGAAGCTTGTTTGAGTTTTATGACATACCCTTAGTCACAACATTACTAAGTGACAATATCAGAATACAGGTCAGGCAGAATCAGGCAGAGACTTGTCCTTTTGACCTAACTTAAAGAGGTTATAGAAAAGTCCAAGGTTGAAATGCAGGAAGGAAGCCAGATTCAATGCAACGTATTTGTAATGGAGACTTATGGATTCTAACTTTGGTCCTTGTGTATAACTTTGAACATCACTTCCTTTTATGTTCTTCATCCATAAAGCAGAACCAGCAATATATCAGGCCAAACTGCTTCAAGGATTCTGTGATGATTAAGGAATAAACTGTAAGGTACTTAGTGAATACAAAGTCCTGGAAGCTGCTAAACAATAAAATATTCTGGAAAGCTGTGAAATTGTGTTTGTTTTTAGCAAACTTGAAACCTGTAGAACATACTCTGTGATTTATTTCTTTGTGAAAGGGAGCAAACGTGATAATAATACAAAGAAATGCATGGATGTTCCATGTAAAACAGTAGAAACTTGCTAAACACAGATTTTTCCCACTGGGCCTATGCTTATTTTTCAAGGACTTTTGGGGATGAGAGGGGACTTGAATTATGCTCTTGTCACTGTTGTCCACAAGGAAGGAGTGCTACTTTGTGACCTAAGACTATTTCTCTGCTAGATACATTCCTCAAGACTGAAAATGACAATTCCTGACCCCCAGAAATCACATCACAGGCCTCCATGTACCTGCAATCTTGTGCTGTGCTTTGTGAATCTGGGTGTCAGGCCCATACTGGGCATATACCCTGAGAAAACCATAATTCGAAAAGAGACATGTACCACAATGTTCACTGCAGCTCTATTTACAAAAGCTGGGACATGGAAGCAACCTAAGTGTCCATCCACAGGTGAATGGATAAAGATGTGGCACATATATACAATGGAGTATTACTCAGCCATAAAAAGAAACAGAATTGAATTATTTGTAGTGAGGTGGATGGACCTAGAGTCTGTCATACAGAGTGAAGTAAGTCGGAATGAGAAAAACAAATACCGTATGCTAACACATATATATGGAATCTTAAAAAAAAAAAAAGGTTCTGAAGAACCTAGGGGCAGGAGAGGAATAAAGACACAGACGTAGAGAATGGACTTGAGAACACAGGGAGGGGGAAGGGTAAGCTGGGACAAAGTGAGAGAGTGGCATGGACATACATACACTACCAAATGTAAAATAGATAGCTAGTGGGAAGGAGCCACATAGCACAGGGAGATCAGCTTGGTGCTTTGTGACAACCTAGAGGGGTGGGATAAGGAGGGTGGGAGGGAGACGCAAGAGGGAGAGGATATGGGGATATATGTATACGTATAGCTGATTCATTTTGTTATACAACAGAAACTAACACAACATTGTAAAGCAATTATACTCCAATAAAGATGTTAAAAAAAAAAGTGCACTGGGGATACTGAGGCACAAATAAGCCAGAGTCAGAGTTAGAGGCAAAAAGGTTTTACTATTAAAAGAAGTACAGATATATTATGAAATAGAAAGCAACTGAACACATATTTTTAAACTAATGTGAGCTTTCAAAAGAAAAAAAAGAACCCTTTAGTGGCAGGGCACTTTGGCTGTGCTTTCTGACTACTCAGGAATGCCCACTGCAGGGAACATTTGGGAGCAGACCCTTTTGATACAAAAGGAAAAGTAACAGCTGGGATTGCATATCCCTCAATCTGTTCACCTCCACTTTGGACTTGTGTGCCCCTTCCTGCCTCAGTTTCTCCTGTAGAAAATGCAGGTCATGAAAATATATTCCCCAACAACCTGACAGGGATCACTTTAAAATCAACTGAGATAATATACACAAAAAAGTTTTCAAAACATGAAATACTGGACAAAAAATAGTTGCTATTTTTAATTATGATAGTAGAGCATAATGTCTTCATGCCTTACTTAGCACTTAGCATTTAAAATGTAATACATCACTTTACACATGTTGGAACTTCTTAGATTGTTGCAGTTGATACGGATATTTTGTGCTTAAAACAGACCCCAAGCTTTTGGCTTTTATTTCTTTGGTATCTCACAAATAACATCTTCTGTGTTACCTGGAGTTTTTCAGAGAAACAGAATCAAGAGGATACATATAGATATATAGAAAGAGATTTATTATGAGGGATTGGCTCACATGATTATGGCGTCTGCAAGTTGGAGGCCCAAGAAAACCAGTGGTGTGTAGTTCCAGTCCAAACCCAAAGGCCTGAGAACTGAAGGCCAATGGTGTTAAGTCCTGGTCCAAGCTCAAAGGCCGCAGAGCAGAGAGAACCAATGTCCCAGGGCAGGAGAAGATGGATGTCCCAACTCAAGCAGAGAGCAAATTCTCCCATCCTCTGCCTTTTTGTTCTATTCAGGCCCTCAACAGGTTGGATGATGCTCACCCACATTGGTGAGGGTGTTGGTTTGCAAACTGGCCCCATACATGGAGGGCCAGGAAAGACTGAAGAAAGATGCAGGCCACTCCAGGTTGATAGGTGGCAGCCTTGTATACAAGGCTATCTTGGGTGACTGTGAGACAAGTATACCTCTGCACTCACCCTTTAGGATCTTAAAAATTCATATAGAGACCTTAACTGGGTTCAGTCACATCTACAGTCCAGATGTTCTCAACAACACATCTCAAGGCTATGTCTTTGGGGCTTCTAGTGTTGGGGAAGGCAAGGGGGAATGCACATTCCAAGGACAGGGGAGGGGGTGAGAAGCCTCTCATTGCTGTGGTCCAGCTTTTGGATTAACCTGCCATCACGTCCTCTCAAAGACCTCCTCCAACAGGCTTATTTATTCAGTCTTATTTATTCAGTCTTCTGATTCAAATCCTAATCTCTTCCAGAAACGCCCTCATAGGCACACCCAGAAATAATGTTTTGCCAGCTATCTGGACATCCATTAGCACAGCCAGGCTGACACACAAAGTTAACATCACAGATCACAAGAGATGCTCAAAAATACCTTTTAAAATGATTTTAATATAACCACCATTGAAAATATGCTTCCTGTGTGCATGGGGGGAAGAGGTAAGAACACAGTGAGTGCCCTGTATTTTAACATCATAAGATTTGTGGTAAATGTCCATCGTTTCTGCCTGCCTGGGAGATTTTCCACCCTTCTCTAGTAATTCATCCAAATTTTCCTTATGAAACCATCCCCCTTTTTCCACATTATGTGATTTGATTAGAGCTGCCCACACCCTAGCTCAGGGTGGGCCTTGGCCTGAGCATGCTGTTCACGCCAATGGCTGGCTCAGAAATGGACAGGTGACCCAATTTTTTTTTTTTTTTTTTTGCGGTCCGCAGGCCTCTCAGTGTTGTGGCCTCTCCTGTTGTGGAGCACAGGCTCCGGACGCGCAGGCTCAGCGGCCGTGGCTCACGGGCCTAGCTGCTCCGCGGCATGTGGGATCTTCCCACACCGGGTCACAAACCCGTGTCCCCTGCATCGGCAGGCGGACTCTCAACCACTGCGCCACCAGGGAAGCCCAGGTGACCCAATTTTGAACAACACAAATTAAGCCCAAGATTTCTGTGAAACTGCAGGGGAAGAGAAATTCTCTCTCTGTAAGGATAAGAGAATGATCTAAGATGATAAATCCAAAGTTGGAGCTACTGGCAGCCATGTTGTCACCACAAGGAGAAAGTCTGCTTGAGTAGAGAACCATTACAGAATAATGGAAAGAATGAGATCAAGGCAGAATATATGTCCCAGACACTCTGCTTTTAGCCATGATCAATGCGTTGGGTTGTTTTGATTGGTAAGCCAATTCTCTTTGATTTAGCCAATGTGAATTTGGTCTTTGTCTCTTATAACTAAAAGAATCATAATGAAAGCAACACTTATACAATTTTTTGACATAACTTATTGGTTATCTGTCTTCTCTATGAGGCTGAAAACTGTAAGGATGGGAGAGTCACATCTGTCTTTTGATTTTTAAATCCCCAGCATCTAGGAAAGTGTTTGTCATGCAGTAGGAGATCATTAAATATTGGTTGAGTAAATGCATGGGAAAAATAAAACAAAACACAGTAGAATGCCTGTCCTCAAGGAACTTTTGATTTAGAGCTGATTCACTACCTGGAGTGCAATTTATTGTTGGCATTAATTTCCAGGGATATTTTAGCCCGATGAGTAAAAAAATTTGAGGGAATAGTTGTTTCCAAGAGATTTATCTTCCTCCTTTCTACTCCTGACCTCTTGGCAACTTCTTTCTACCATACAAAATCCTTACTAAATTAAAAATATAGTCTCATTTCCTAATAGCTTGATACTTTTGAATACAATTCCCATCGTAAGGAAGATTAGAAAAAAAAATCATAGAATTCCCACCCCCACCTCCTTTTTTTGAGATTGCCACTCTTCTTCTTTTCTTTAAATTACAGTCTGGATTTCTCAACAGTCTGCGAAAGTTCTATTTGGACTGCCGTGTTTGCATAAATGCTGCCCAAACTCTTTCTACTCCACCCTCAAACAAGGCCTATCGGCTTGACTCATCCCTTAGGCTACTTTTCACCTCTGTGCAACAATTAAAGTTTATTCACCAAAGAGTATGACCAATAAGCACAAGGAACTTTAAACTGTATCCTTCCTCTTTTCCACATCTCAAAGTTTGTTGGAGTGTATTCACTTATTCATGCGTATTCCCACCTGTGCATCTAAATTCAGACACATTTAATTAGTTACACGGAAAAGTATAGCAAGAGCAAATTTATTGTGTAGCGGATTGACTATGCACCATTTAGGTTTCAAAGAGATACTTCTAAGACTAACCTATCCAAGAATTCAGCATTTTGGTTATTAATTAAAAATTGAAATCCCAAACAAAGAATTAGTGTTATTAGTTAGAATAAGCAAGAAAAAAAAAAAAAGTATGAGGTGACCCATTATAGGGATTATTCTTGAATGTTTTAATAAAAGGATCTTTGGTTTTTGTCCATATCCTTAGTTTTATTGTGTGGAGACTGCAGAGTAGGTGTTCAACAGGTATCAATACAGTATTACCGTATTGATCACTATAACGATTTAGGCTTAGTCCTGAGAGCTATGCATTCCTTTCTTTATTAGCTCTAATCAGCATTCATTCTGAGCGCTATTATACTGCCTTGTAAACAATATTGTTTTGCAACCTTAAAGTCAGTAATTCCATAGAAATTAAATTGGGTTTACAGTAAATCCCTGATTACCATATAATCTGTGGAGTCTAAATAATGATGTACTTAGCTGTAGAATTGCATGTAAAACACAGAGCGATGATTACATGGCTATTTGGGGCCTAGGAAAGAAAGGGATGCCAAATATTTTGATGGTTGAAGAGCTGAGAAATCTTTTTGTTTTTAGTGTCTCATTTTAATTATGATCTTCAAACATCTCAATACTACCCTAGCTGCCTTAAAAATGGCCTTAAGATCTACTGTTAAATCTTATGCCTTACATCATGTGTTGGGTGTTTGTTTTAATAAATTAAGGCTTGTTAAAAATAGAAAACCCATCTGATTTAAAGTAACAATAGAAAAAAACAGACTTGCTTTCAGCAAATAATCTGTCCCTGTTTTAGAGGGGGTCTTACATGAGAGTGTTTATTTTAAGCTTTAAGCAATGTTTCTGGACAAAAACAAAAACAAAACACAACTACTCAAATGGACATTTCATCCAAGGGCCCTTGCCTTCCGGTTTGTCTCAAGGTTTCAGCCGTGACTAGACCTGCTCTTAATTAATTTCGGTGAAATCAATGCATGTTGCTCTCCTAACAGGGCCTGAGCTCTGAGCCATAGTAAACATTGAAATGTACAGAGTGGCCCACAGAGATATCTACAGAGGTGATACAATTGGTCAAAGCTACACCATTGCTTCATAGCAGAGTCAAGCCTAAAACTCACATGTCCTACCTCCTAACCCAGAGTCCTTCCCACTACATTAAGCCCTGCAGAGAAACCAAATATGAGCTAGACGCAGACAACCTTGAGGAGCTCAAAATCTAGTAGAGAGCTTGAGACAATAAGAAGATTCATTACAATAACTCCAGAGCAAGGAAGCTAGCCGGAGGTGGCATTGCGCAGCGGTGTGGAGCGTGTGACTGGGATTTCAACAGCCCAGCGCTTAAACCACCTTAAACCAGCGAAACCACTGCTTAGCTACGAATCTTCAGCAAGAGACATACTAATTCGAAACCTTATTTTTTCCCATAAAATTAACGAGTAGAACTGTTGTCAGGATGAAGTATGATAATCTGTGTAAGTTAAACCCTTAGCACAGTGGCTGGTACATGGGAAGAATTCAGTGTATGTTAATTACTATGAATTCAGGAAAAAATTACGGGAGTGCAGAGGAAAGGGATCACCAAGTTAGCACAACTGGAAAAGATTGTAAAGAGATGGCATTCGGGAAGCATGAGGAAGGATAACCATGGTCCTCAGAGGGGAAAAAAAGGGAGAGGGTAGTGGAGCTGGAGTATGTAAAGATAGAAAAACAACAAAGAGGAAAAATGAGGCTCATAGGCAGGGAAAGCTGAACCATCACGTGGGCTGAATTCATATTTAAGAAATAATAATAATTGTGAGTATTTATTGTGGGCTCACCAGGACCAGGATGATAGAGAAGTGGGAGGCCCCAGTGGTAAGCAGGTAAGTTAGAGGCTTCTAATGAGGAGGCTTGAGTCCCAGGCTGTGGGTGTTGTATGTTGAGGGATCACTGAAAACTTTGAACAGCAGAGATGTGACTTAATTGGAACTGGATTTCTGAAAAATGATTCTGGCAGCACTGGGAAAGATGCACTGTACAAGGGAAGAATACTCTGTAGCCAGACTAGAGAAAAGCCCACCATAAGAGTTCAATTGACGGAGACAAAGGTCTCAGCTAGATAGTGGCCACGATAACAAAACATAGGCTATAATGGAAAGAGACAAGAAATATGGTATATTAGCCTCCCAGGGTTGCCATAACAAAGTACCACAAACCAGGTAGCTTAAAAGAGCAGAAATTTATTCTATCCTAATTCTGAAGGGAGAAATTCAAAATCGAGGTGTCAATAGGGCCATGCTTTCCCTGAAGGTTCTAGAGAAGAATCCTCAGCAATCCTTGCCGTTCTGTAGCTGGTAGCTTGCATCATTAACAACCCCTGCCTCTGTTTTCACCTGGCCTTCTTCCCTCTGTGTTCAAATCTCCATCTGAGCCCACTCTACTCCAGTATGAACTCATCTTAATTAATCATATCAGACAAGATTCTATTTCCAAATAAGGTCACAGTCACAGGTACCAGGGTTAGGACTTGAACAATTCAACCCACTATATGTGGTATCCACAAACTTGAAAAATGCTAAGAGGTGGGGAGCCAGAAAGGGGTCCTTTCCATTCTCCTCCTTCTGTGATTTCTTTCTAGTCAAAGGAAGAAAAGAAGAAGCAGTCCACTTTGCCCTTGGATTGGATCTGTTGTGCTCACTGACAGGCCAGACATGAGCAGCATTCCGCAGGCTGTCCTTCACTGAGATCAAGCCAACATGGACATTCCTGCTCTGACAGCCTCCCCGTCTCAACTGAGGGAGGAAGGCTCTCCTAGGCAGAGGTCTAACACTGAGAGAAAGAAGAGGCTGTGGGTGCAGTCAAACCGAATACCAGGCTTGCTCCTTTTCATACCTGTCTGAGCCTCAGTGTCCTAATCTGTAAAATGGGCATGTTGAGTTGATGTAACAATTAAATGCTCTTATCCCAGGGCTTACTGCATACTTAAACACTTGATAAATATGACCTGGTGCCATTATAACGATTATTATTATTCCTTTGTTTAATAATAGCCATCTTTTGATGACTTGCTTTCATTAGACTGCCTCCCAACCTATATGGCGACTTGACTTTACTCTCTCGCATTGATAATGTGGGGAGCCCTGGCACATTTGTTACTGGCATGCCAATTATTTTGAATAATTTTGAAGGCCACAGTCTAAGGATAAATAAAGAAGACATAGGTCCCTTAACCCCTAGGTCACTTTATGATTCCAACACAGTCTCTGTGTTTCCCTTTTCCCTTTGCTACAGGAGAGTTTTATAAGTAAAATATCTAAACCACTGGGCATATTTTTAAAATTCATAGATCAAAACCCATTATGACAAACTGCAGGGGACATTTGAAACCCATTTGTTGTACTGAAATTTTGTGGTACTAAATGTTGTTTGAAACCTAAGCCATGGCTGAGAAATATTTTCCTGAATAGAATTTTATAAAAGCAGTTGCTGTAATGGAGGGCTGTTCCATCACATCAAAGGATCTCATTGCTCCCTCCTCCCATCTGGTATATTGCTCACCGTGACTCATGAGCATTTAGTTTTTTTTTTTTTTTAAACATTTTTATTGGACCTAGAGACTGTCATACAGACTTAAGCATTTACTTCTAAAAGCCATCCGGAGACAGTGTCCCTGACACTATGCAAAGCTCCAGGAGCTCCGTAGGTTGGTTGGTGCTCCTCAAGGGCAGGGGATGCCTGTCATTTGTTCTTATACCCCCAGGTCCCTGCCCAGTGCTTGGAAGATAAGTAAAAAAATATTTGATAAATGAGTGAATAACTACATGACTAAAGGCTGAATTCATTAGCATCAAATTAGAAGAATACTCACAAGACTGTGCCCCATGTCTGTTTATTTATAAACATTCACCAAAATATTTTACATATACTTAGCATCAAAGCAAAATTGGGGTCTCACAAGACCAGAATGAGCTCCGTGAATCATCTGAGTACCACCTGCAGGCCAGTCATGATATTGTTTCTAATTGGCATTCCTACAAGTGGTTAACTGTTCCCTATGCCTGACTTGCAAGCACTCAGGTGCAAAATTTGTTCCTCTCTTTGAGACCATCTTAATAATCACTCTCTGTCTGAACCTTGGAACCACAATCCCCCACTGATGGGTATAAATGAGGGAGAAATATGTCAGCACACATGGGCACTGGCTCATAGCAATGAAGATTTATTTGATCCAGCCAGCCAAGTGATCACCAGAAGCAAGTAATCAAGGGAATGAAATTCCAGAATGGGTTCCCCCAGTACCTCTTTTGTTCAACAGCGTGCCTCTGCCCTACCCATACAGAGCTTGAAATCCGAAGGACAGTGCATTTGTTAACTCAAATCTTGCTTGAAAATGCGGACCCTGAAAATATTGAGACTTTGGAGCTCCATTTTTGTTCCTAAATGATTTTAAGCTTTTGTTTCTTGCTTGGTTGATGTCACTGGGATTTATTTGGCTGCTGGCTCTGAGTCGCTATTTGAAAAGAGCAGTACCATACGCAGCGCATGCATATTCAGTGGTGCAGTTCTTTTTCGAGAGGGAGGGGGGAGTGCCAGGACTCATGACTCGCATTATGAATTTGCATCCCACTTTGCATAAATTTGCATGTAGACTTCATAAGCCTCTAATTTCAAGTATGTAAAATGAAACGAATCAATGCAATCTACTGCAATTGTTTTCCAAGGAATTAATCACATGAAATACTTACCAGCTTTCCTTAACCAATTAATTTAATCATACCCAAGGTTAGGAGAGACAGAGAAGTGGTGAAAAATGGCTGCTAAGCACCTGGCTTGGGGCTGGAAGAATATATACAGGTTCAGCAATGCCCCAGTATATCTTCTTTCCGACTCCTATGTCTCCTGTGGAAGATCACACTATGGTTTTCCTAGTATTTCATTTTCTCTCCCTTCAGTGAGTAGTCATAAGATTTACTCTGACCAATGAAATGTAGGTAGAAGCGGTGCTTGTCCCCTTGAAGCAGAAGCTCTAAGAGCCAACACATGGTTAAGTATCTCGCACTTTCCCTGCTATGATATAAGCAATGTTCCATATAGAGACTGCTCTATTTGCTTAAATCCCAGGGTGACTACCAGGGTGAAGGTGAGGGTGCTATATGCTCCTGATATATTCAGATTATTTTTTGCTGCAGCATATCCTAGCCTATTTTGACTGATGGTACATTTCCTGAATTATTACAATGAACTATAATTTGGCTTCAGAGATTTCTGTCAGCTTTGTGTATGCAAGAACATATGTAAAGCACTGGGGTAGAGATGAAAAATATGGTCCATGTGGTTTATAAACATGTGAAGCAATTGGGGAAATAATCCACATATTCAAGATGTACTAAATGTCACCACAATGGAGAATAATACAGTATGTAATATATCCTCCCTATCTGAGCGAGATGAGGTAGACTATTTAGATTTTTTAAGATTGGCAAATCCACAAAAATTTGATCTGTACTTGAGAGACTTAGCTTTCTCTTTGCAATACCTTGGAATTCTTCATATTCCATTATGGGAGAAGTCGCAATTAAATGCTAATTTTTAAATACCTTTCCTTAGTACTTTTCAATCCACTATTAATTTGAGTGGAGGGATTTGAAACCACAGGAGGGTAACGAAGCGAATTTTCAAACAATGAAACCTTAAACACTGAATCTGAGAAACCAGAGCTTTCCGTATTTCCAAAGTGCAAAAATGTGTGGTAGAACATGAAAATAATATAGAAATACAGTTTGTAGAAATACAGGGTACAACTTTCCTTCCAGCCAACCAAATCTAGAGGCTTTGCTTCTGCTTCTTCACAACGCTGTCCTAAAATTCCAGCGTTGAGCAGTGTGAACTGACCTGAAGAGTACAGAAAGTCCAGGGAAGAAGAAACATGCAATGCTGAAGACTGTTTTCATCCCCATGAGGAAAAGATTAGAAATATATATAAGACAACTCCCAACAGAGATGAAGGAATTATAAATCACAAACATTTAGTTTCTTATTCTTTCCCCAGGCACACAGAGCCAAGCAATGGCTGTGCATTTTGTAAACTCTTCTGCACTAAGTACATTACTATTTATGCTCTCTAGATTACACGGTAATCATCCTTAAATTGAATCTACGTCCTCCCCAGTATAATCTCTACATAATTAGTAGTGTGAAGGTTGCTTAAGAACTTTAACAGACCTGTAGAAGAATGAACTTTCCCTAAAGGAAGAAAAAAATATTTACAGAAATTTTACGCTGTGTGAAATGAACCCCAAGAAAAGAAAAGAAACATTTAGAATGCCAAAACATAGGGAAAACAAAATAGAGAAATGTCAGTCTATCAAAGGATTGGAAGTTTATTTTGCTTCCCCCATTGCTCAGAAATTTGCTTGAATCTCTGACGCTTTTTGGGCAAAGAGATCATCCAGCAGAGTGAGACACTCCTGGCAGATTACAGATGCCACAAGAATGATTTTTCTTAAACTAAATCAATTTCTTGCTCATAGCCAGAGACAGTATGATTAGAAGACTGGTTTTGAAAATCATTTTCTGGGCTCTTTCCCATCTCAAAAGTTTCAGAATCAGTCAGAAGTAGAGTTGAACTTTGAAAACTGGCTTGATTCCTAGAATAATAAACACCTGTTAACTCAGCTTTTGAATGAAAACTGATCTTTGGGTTTGAGGCATTTAAATCAGCAAAGGGGTGACATAGGGACATCATAAAGGATAGTCCTTCCAAACGAGTGCTACTTTAAAAAAAAAAAATCATAGGTCTGGTGATAAGGTTGTGTTCTGCAGCTATCAAGTGGACCATATCTCCACAGGGATAATTCCTGAGAGTATTCCAAGAATTCTTTTGTTCTAAAACTTTCCTTCAAGAAGAAAGATTTTCCCACAGCTGTTCTTTAAACTTATCAATTGTCTGGGCCTTGGCCATGCAGTGGCATGAAGAGCGTACCATGGATCTGCCTCATCTTTTATGGGAGGAGAGGAGAGCTTTGTACACTAAGGTCCAATTTGTGATTAACCCAGCATTTTTTCTTTGGGGAGGACGAAACATACAGTACCCAATCTCGTCTTCTTCCAGGGGTTTCTTCAACTGTGTATTTCTATTTGAGATTCTGAAATTCTGACTGGAGCAGGACTTTACTCAGATTCGGAGAGGAAAGAGATAGGCAGAAATGTTGCCAGTTCCGAGACTGAGAAAAAGTGCTGAATTACTCATCTCTGGATAAGATGCTCCCAGCCCCTTGGGTCAACCTAGTCTTCCTTATTCCTCCAGTGTGTAGGAACTTCCCACTGTTCTTTATGTCTTTCAAGACTTTCCTGTAGCTTTTCAGTCAAGTTGGTGGTAATTTTCCATGGGTTTGAAAGAAAGCTTCATGTGTGACCTATGATCTCAATGTCACCAAAATTTAGCCATCCCTAATATGCCCATTCTTTGGAACGCCAACTTTCATTGCCACAATAATTCTCACATTATTTATAAATAATATAGTGCCATAAATACTGACCTTCAGGGCCAGCACAAGTTCTTTTTAATCAGGCTTTTGACTGGTTGAGGTAAGACTCCAACTCTTTATAACATTTTATTGCAGATAGCTATGTTAAATTTTCTAAAAATATCTGGGACATTTAGGGACAAAGGTATTGTGCAGCATAAGAGTGACATTGTAGGGCCTAGAAATGAGCACAGTGGAGCCCCACTGTCACTCTGATGTTATATGACAAGGAAAACGCCTGTCAGAGAGATTTTGCACTAAGCTAAGAGAGCATACAGCAGGGTCCTGTATTAACAATGGAAATTATTTCCAGGGAGGCATTGATTAGGCCCTCCAGGGGAACCCATGCCACTCTTAAAGAGGTATTACTTTTCCTTATTTTTTCCTGCAGAACAGGCAGGGTTATTTCTCCATTTACAGAGGAAAACAAGCAAACAAATGAACTTAAGATTTAAAAACATGACTAGCTCTGGTACTGGGACAAAACTGAAAAACTAAATAATCATTTTTGCAGGAAAATTCTCTATTCAGAAGGCTCTGAAAAGGGGATTGTGCCTCAGCTGAGGTGTCAGCAGGAAACAGAATTTATACATAGATGGTTGAGTTGAAGAGACTTTAATGAGGGGGACTATTTGCATTTAGAGCCGGTATGTTAAGGTGACCAACCAGGGAGGTTGAGGCACCCAAAGCTTAGCAATAGTGGAAAGTCATTGCTACTCCTAAATACAAAGGGGTAAAGGAAAGAAACAGTGCCCAATGAGCGATGGATCTATGGAGAAGGGCCCAATATCTATAGTAATGGAAGAGTGTAGACCAGCATACCTATGACATTTAACAGGAAGCAGACAAGAAAGAAATTCCCTAACTTTTCTTTTCTCCCGTCCTAACGTCTCCTGCTAGTGCCTTTCGCTGGCTAAATCCAATGAGAAGATGAAGTCATGGAGGTCTAGATGATGTGGTCCATAGGTTCGGGCTTGAAGAGCTCAGAGTAGGGCAGAAAATGAATCAGGGGGAGGTGGGAGGACAAAAGGGGAAGAGCCACTGTATTGAGACAGCCTATTGTCCATCACATATTCTTTCTCTTGTCTTCAGCAGGATTCCATTTTAGTTTTAGGCAACATTGAGATCTATTCCTGCAAAGTGCAATGGAAAAACGAGATCCCATCCTTGTCAAGAGACTGGGTATTTGCCATACCTCCAGTGTGCTTAGTCTGAACTTTGCTGGCTTTGCTTAACATGAAATCATGAAGTTTTGCTTTTTCCTACAAAGTCCCCCCCCCCTTTTTTTTTTTTTAGCGGTACACGGGCCTCTCACTGTTGTGGTCTCTCCCGTTGCGGAGCACAGGCTCTGGACGCACAGGCTCAGCAGCCATGGCTCACGGGCCCAGCTGCTCCGCGGCAGGTGGGATCCTCCCGGACCGGGGCACGAACCCGTGTCCCCTGCATGGGCAGGCGGACTCTCAACGACTGCGCCACCAGGGAAGCCCCAAAGTTCCCCTTTTATGACTTTTCCTAACCCCACTATTCTGTTTCTATCCCCCTATACTTTTTTATCCAAAGTAATACTCTGTCTCTTTATATATACCAGTATAAGATAACATTACAACAGTGCCATCTTTACCAGATAAATTTGTAATGGCACCAGCGTTTGAAACCTGTGGCAAGAGATGCCAAGGGGAACAATCCTGTTTCACCAGTGGGTGAGAAACCACCATATTCTGGGGTGAAGCATGGTATGGATGGACCAGATCTGCCACGATATTATCACAAGGGCCTTCTCTGCCAAACATTCCATCTCTATCAAATATAACATGCTCATGAGAGGGAAGAACGAAGGCAAAAATTTGAATCAATGAGCAGGCGTACCTTTCACAACTTAGAGGACAAGAGGAGGCTTAGAAGTGGAGCGATGGTTCCGAAGGCAGACAACTTCCCAACAGGAGGGAAATGGCATGAACAGAAGTAGGACCCTCCCCTGTTCCCAGGAATCAGGAAGTTCTCAGAAAGCTACTTGGTGGTAGCTCATGACAAAAAGAGACTCTACACCTTGGAGGCAGCACAGGACAGAAACCTGCTCTTGAAGGGGTTTCCAGTAATCTAGGCCTCAGTAAACATCTGGCTTTTCTCCTTGAGAGCTGTGAGACCTTGCACAGTTATTTTACTCCCCTTCAAAAATGGGGGAAATACCTAGTATTTACAAGTTTTGAGAAGTATACATGATAGCATTCATAAAGCATTAAACATACAGTAGGTATCTAAAAGATATTCATTTCCTTCTCTTCATTCTACTTGCCCTACTGCATAATTTTGATAACCTCAAGTAGGAACCAAGCATGTTTTCCTCTAAATCAGAGGGGAAATTAATTTAGACTCTGCATTTCTCATGTTTATGTTTGTCATTTCAAAGTTCCCTTTTGTTGCTAACCCAACACATGTCATAAAAAATAATTAAAGGGGAAAAAATATGCTCACTTAAAAAGTAAGAAAAACAAAGCTCACAATATATGTCAGTGAAGGGAAACCTGCTAAGGAGCTTAATTTCTTAGCAGAGAGTGTAAAGACAGATCTAGAAGGCAGGGAAGAAGCAACGAGAAGCAGAGATTTTTACAAATCTTGTGAGCATGTCATTTTATAAATCAAAATGAGGACAGGAATAAAGCACTATTATGGCAATTTTCAGTCTGTTTTGCTGTTTTGATTGCTGTGAATATGCTGGAGAATGGCATCCACTTTCTGAAATGGCATGTATTTATGTACCGATAAATAAAGCAGCAGGCAAACCTGGTGAGCCTCAAAACCAACAGAGTATTTCTCTGTAGAGTGAGGTCTATGAAGCCGTTACAGCAGATTTTGTAGCCTTGTATTAGCACCTTCCTACCAAGGGCAGGGTGTGACCATCATCAGATTACGTCAGCTGCGTATCAGTTTCCTATGGCGGCTCTAACAAATTACCAAAAATAAAGATCTGTAATAGTTACTACTTAGTGGCTTAAAACAACACAAATTTATTCTCTCACAGTTCTGGAGGTCAGAAGTCCAAAATGTGTCAGCAGAACTGTATTTCTTCTGGTGACTTTCCGGGAGTCTCCTTGCCATTTCCAGCTTCGACAGGCTGCCTCCATTCCTGGCCTCATGGCCCCATATCGCTTTGATCCCCTGCTTCTGTCATAACACTGTGTTGTCTTACTCTGACCCTCCTGTCTGCCCTCTTATAAGGACTTTTGTGATTACAATAAGCCCATCTGGATAACCCAGGATAATTTCCTCATCTCAAGGTCCTAACTTTGATTACAGCTATAAAGTCCCTTTTTCCATGTAACGTAATTTATTCACAAGTTTCAAGCAGTAGGATGTAGAAATGTTTGGGGGCCATTATTCAACCTACCACAGGCTATTTTTCCAAAGGTTCATTTATCATCCATGCTTCTGACACAGTGCAGGGATGAGAAGCACAGCACTGCGGTCAGATTTCCTTGACGATAATCCTTCCTCCACCCATCACCAGCTAGATGCCCTTAAGTTATATAATCCTTCTGAGGATAATTATAGCAACTACTTTTCAGATTGCTATGAGTATTAAACAACAACAAAGATTTGCACAGCGTCTGGATCTTAGTGCCTAATTGAGGTTAGCTAATTGAGGTTACTATCAGTTAGGGTAACCTAATTGAGGTTATTATCATCATCATTATTATTAAACAATAAAGAGGAATAAACATTTGTATGACTCATAGACTCAAGATCAGGTAGAAGCCGTTTACTTATTTACTTTTTACTGCATAGTTACTTCTGGGACCCGCTGAAAGTTTATCAAGACTTAGAAATTCAGATATTAGTTCGGCAAGCCACAAAACCATCCCACTCTCACTGAAACTTCTATAGAAAAATTTATTCATCCATCCACTCAATGGCTCGTTATTGAGGCAATGTAGTTTCTGACCATTCAACATAACTTTCTGTTTTGTATGAAAATCATTTATTTATCCATTCATTAATAACTTTCTTGATTTTGGAGAATTTTCTGAAGAAAAACATGCAAACCAACAAAATAACTCCATGCACAAAGCAGCATTCCATGTATTTATCCACTCAGCAAACCTTATGAAGCACTTCTGTTCCAAGTACTCTCAACAGAGAAACTCATTAATGAGGCAAAGACGGAGAAAGCACAGCCCTTTACTAAAAGCCCAGAGTCTTGCAAAGGAGACACATATACACACATATGTGACTAACCACAAGATGCAGCAGTAGTTTTCCTTTTAAATGTCTCTGACCCCCTCTCTACTTGCCATAAGGTTTGGATGGGACTCTAAGACTCTGAGGTGAAATCAAAAACAATCTGCTTTTCCTTTGCAGCTTTAGACATGCCTGCAGTTAAGCAGAGGTGGGCTTGCTAGTTACCCAAAACACTCCTAGGAAGGCCCCCAGAGTTTCCAGTAAAAAGGTGGAGATGGCGCCTTTCCTTTAATTGAGGAGCTTTAGTACTGAAAAAGTACTGAAGACACAGTTGTGAGAGGGTATAAAACAGTGTCAGGCAGCTTGAAATCATCAGTAATCCCCTGACAGCTCTATCAAAGGGGAAGGTTTACACCCTGCTAATCAGATCAATTTTACCTGGGTCACACAGCCTTGAATTCCTGGAAATTCCACTTGGCTCTCCTCTTTACTCTCTGCCATCAGGGTTGGCAAAACTATAGCTGTGGGCTTGGAGGCAGGTACTACCCCCTCTCCTGCTAGATTTCTTGGCTCGAGATGTCCACGCCAGCAGATGAGGCTGGGGCACTCTTTGGACATCTGACTAGGATTGGATTCATGAAAGAAGAGGACTGGAAGGGACCCTAGCAACCAACAGTCCACAAACTTTGTCTACCAATGAAATGTACAGAGACAGTCACTGGTGAGCCTAAGTGGTACAGCCGGGGCGCACTAAGAACGGTACTCAGGTTTACGTGCTGCTGGTCTTCAGTTCTGACTCTTCCTCCTCCCTCTGTCCTGCATCAGCGGTTAGCTGGAAGGCCTACAGTGATTCCAATACAATGATTTTTTTTTTTCTTTTTTTTTTTGGCGGTACGCGGGCCTCTCACTGTTGTGACCTCTCCCGTTGCGAAGTACAGGCTCCGGACGCGCAGACTCAGCGGCCATGGCTCACGGGCCCAGCTGCTCCACGGCACGTGGGATCTTCCCGGACCGGGGCACGAACCCGCGCCCCCTGCATCGGCAGACGGACTCCCAACCACTGCGCCACCAGGGAAGCCCTAATGATTTTTTTTAATGGCCTCCCATTTTGGATTATTCATATCAATATTTTCACTGAATGAAGATGATGGAAGGTCAAATAGCCTCCTTTGAAGGGCAAGAAAATACTCCCTAGCAATAACAAAATGACTTCCCTTTTCTCTCATGTATAGATCTGTGGCTGCTTCCTGGACTGAGAATCTTTTCTGACCTGAAGGTACATGGCCTAGAACACAAGTTCTCAAATGACTGTCCCCCCTCCAGCAACATTGGCATCACCTGGGAACTTGTTAGAAATGCCAGTTCTTGGGTCCATTCAGACCTACTGAATCAGAAACTCTGGTGTGGGGTCCAGCCATCTGTGTTTTCACAAGCCCTCTATACGATTATGATGGGCATTAAAATTTGAGAGCCATCAGCCTACAGAAAGCAGTGTTTTCATAGGTAGAATTGGACTTTGCCTTGGAAATGATGAATGAGCACGTATGTAGTTACAATGTAACCATGTGAAAAACCGTTATTTCTCTAAAATGTGAGCAATTCTTTCTCAAGGAGCAATTACTCACAGACAAAATCAGAACTCTAAGTGCAAAATATATGTGTGTGAAATGTAGCATTTAGCAAAATTCTGACTAGATTTCTTTTCTAAGACGGGTTTACTGAGCCACTAACAGTACTGGCAAGCATACTATGTGGTTTGGAACTTTAAAAAATATATAAAACATTTGGTTTATTAATTTTGAAACTAATTAAGGTACAAAAATATAGTATCCCAAATTGTATAAGACAGAGGAAAAAAGCAGCCCATAAACACCAGATTGAGGACAAAAGCTGTAAGAATACCAGATATCACATTTTCACACCACCCCTTCTCACTATCAAATCCCCAGCAGGGTACTACCGAAAAATTGCCTGTCAACAGACTGAAATGAATCGTATGTGATTGCTGGTATAATTCCCTTGGAATTCAATTTACAGTAAATGCAGAAAGAACAAAGGAAGGGGTTAGAATGAGAGCAGAAAATGGTCATGTACATTAGAAAAATTAAAATCTGCAGCTTCCAAAGGGAATCATTCATAGTCTCATCCTTCATGACACAAGTGCCTCTGGCTACAGTTCTTAACATGCAATTTTAGTGACTCTTCAGGAGTGAAGATGCTAAGTTGCTGTCCCATCCCCACTACAAGCTCAGGCGTAGACTCAGGGCAAATGGTCAGGATTTCTTGGCCTCAACCAGTATCTCCTGGTTCACCATTCACCTCCAAAGTGATCCCTGTAAAGCAGTGCAAAGTCTCATTGCAAATTACGATGTTTACTTCTCTCCTAATTCTCAGCAATGGGATTGTGGCAGACACTGTTGGTTGTCTATCCAACAGTCATTTCCCTTTTATTCCTTGCTAAGAAAATATGATTTGGTACATATTGTAAGAAAAAACTGGGGCAGAGTCAAGATGGTGGTGTGGGAAGATGTGAAGTTAGCATCTCCCCACAACTAGGGTGGCTGCCGGCCACTGGTGCAGGACTCTGATGCCCAAGGAGATGCGAGGAACCCCAGAGTGAACTAGTAGGACACAGGGGGACTGACGGGGGAGGAGAAGTGGAGGCCACACAGGATCGGTGCCCTTGAGGCCAGGGAGATCAGGAAAGGCAGGTGGGAGGGACTCTCTGGGAAGAGCAGGAAAGGAGCAGAGGGCGGCTGCCCCACACACTTGGGCCTGGGAAGCTGGCTGACCTCCCAGGCCAATACCCTGCCCTCCAAGCCCCCTCCAGGCTGTGTGGGTTCCTGGGGGCATAGGAGGGAGGCCGGGGAGTTCAGGAGAGGCAGGATCAATCCAAGAAGAAGATATAACAATTATAATGTTTATGCATCCAACATAGGAGCACATCAATACATAAGGCAAATGCTAACACACGTGAAAGGAGAAATTGACAGTAACACAATAATAGTAGGGGACTTTAACACCCCAGTTACACCAATGGACAGATCATCCAAACAGAAAATTAATAAGGAAACACAAGCTTTAAATGACACAATAGACGAGACATATCTAATTGATATTTATAGAACATTCCACCCAGAAGTGGCAGAATACACTTTCTTCTCAAGTGCACATGGAACATTCTCCAGGATAGATCACATCTTGGGTCACAAATCAAGCCTCGGAAAGTTTAAGAAAACTGAAATTGTATCAAGCATCTTTTCTGACCACAGCACTATGAGACTGGAAATCAATTACAGGAAAAAAACTGTAAAAAACACAAATACATGGAGGCTAAACAGTACACTACTAAATAACCAAGAGGTAGCTGAAGAAATCAAAGAAGAAATAAAAAAAAATACATAAACAAATGACAATGAAAACACGACAACCCAAAACCTATGGGACGCAGCAAAAGCAGTTCTAAGAGGGATGTTTAAAGCAATTCAATTTCACCTCAAGAAACAAGAAAAATCTCAAACAATCTAACCCTACACTTAAAACAACTAGAGAAAGAACAAAGACAACCTAAAGTCAGTAGAAGGAAAGAAATCATAAAGATTTCTTTAGAGCAGAAATAAATGAAATAGAAATGAAGAAAACAATAGCAGAGATCAATAAAATTAAAGCTGCCTCTTTGAGAAGATAAACAAAATTGATAAACCCTTAGCCAGACTCAACAAGAAAAAAAGGGAGAGGATGCAAATCAATAAAGTTAGAAATGAAAAAGGAGAAATCACAACTGACACTGCAGAAATACAAAGGATTATAAGCGATTACTACAAACAACTATATGCCAATAAAATGGACAACCACGAAGAAATGGCCAAATACTTGGAAAGGTACAATTTTCCAAGACTGAACCAGGAAGAATTAGACAACATAAACAGACCTATCACAAGTAATGAAATTGCAACCGTAATTTAAAATCTTCCAACAAACAAATGTCCCAAACCAGAGGGCTTCACAGGCTAATTATATCAAACATATAGAGAATAGCTAACATTGATCCTTCTCAAACTCTTCCCAAAAACTGCAGAGGGAGAAACACTCCCAAATTCATTCTACGAAGCCACCATCACCCTGATACCAAAAACAGAAAAAGATATCACAAAAAAAGAAAATTATAGACCAATACTACTGATGAACATAGATGCAAAAATCCTCAACAAAATACTAGCAAACAGAACCCAAGAGCACATTAAAAGGATCATATACCGTGATCAAGTGGGGTTTATCCCAGGGATGCAACGATTCTTCAATATATGCAAATCAACTGATGTGATACACCACATTAACAAATTAAGGAATGAAAACCATGTTCATCTCAATAGATGCAGAAAAAGCTTTTGACAAAACTCAACACCCATTTATGATAAAACTCTCCAGAAAATGGGCATAGAGGGAACCTACCTCAACAAAATAAAGGCCACATATGACAAACCCACAGCAAGCATCATACTCAATGGTGAAAAACTGAAAGTATTTCCACTAAGATCAGTAACAAGACAAGGATTTCCACTCTCACCATCCTTATTCAACATAGTTTTGGAAGTCTGAGCCACAGCAATCAGAGAAGAAAAAGAAATAAAAGGAATACAAATTGGAAAAGAAGAAGTAAAACTGTCACTGTTTGCTAATGACATAATACTCTACACAGAAAATCCTGAAGATGCCACCAGAAAACTACTGGAACTAATCAATGAATTTGGTAAGTTTGCAGGATACAAAATTAATGCACAGAAATCTCTGCCATTCCTATACACCAACAATGAAAAATCAGAAAGAGAAATTAAGGAAACACTCCCATTTACCACTGCAACAAAAAGAATAAAATACCTAGGAATAAACCTGCCTAAGGAGGCGAAAGACTTGTCTTCAGAAAACTATAAAACACTGATGAAAGAAATCAAAGATGACATTAACAGATGGAGAAATATACCATGTTCTTGGATTGGAAGAATTAATATTGTGAAAATGACTATACTACCCAAAAGCAATCTACAGATTCAATGCAATCCCTATCAAACTACCAATGGCATTCTTCCCAGAATTAGAACAAAAAAATCTTACAATCTGTATGGAGACACAAAAAACCCCGAAGAGCCAAAGTAATCTTGAGAAAGAAAAACGGAGCTGGAGGAATCAGGCTCCCCAACTCCAAACTATACCACAAAGTTACAGTAATCAAGACAGTATGTTGCTGGCACAAAAACAGAAATATAGATCAATGGTACAGGATAGAATGCCCAGAGATAAACCCATGCACATATGGGCACCTAATTTATGACAAAGGAGGCAAGAACTTACAATGGAGAAAAGACAGCCTCTTCAATAAGTGGTGCTGGGAAAACTGGACAGATACATGTAAAAGAATGAAATTAGAACACTACCTAACACCATACACAAAAATAAACTCAAAATGCATTAAAGACTTAAATGTAAGACCAGACAGTATAAAACTTTTAGAGGACAACATAGGAAAAACACTCTTTGACATAAACCACAGCAAGATCTTTTTTGACCCACCTCCTAGAGTAACAGAAATAAAACCAAAAATAAACAAATGGGACTTAATTAAACTTAAAAGCTTTTGCACAGCAAAGGAAACCATAAACAAGACAAAACTACAACCCTCATAATGGGAGAAAATATTTGCAAATGAAACAACAGACAAAGGATTAATCTCCAAAATATACAAACAGCTCATGGAGCTCAGTATCCAAAAAACAAACAATCCAGTTAAAAAATGGGCAGAAGACCTAACTAGACATTAAGACACCAAAGAAAACATATAGATGGTCAAGAGGCACATGAAAAGATGCTCAACGTCACTAATTATTAGAGAAATGCAAATCAAAACTACAATGAGGTATCACCTCACACCGGTCAGAATGGCCATCATCATAAAAGCTAGAAACCATAAATGCTGGAGAGGGTGTGGTGAAAAGGGAACCCTCCTACACTGTTGGTGGGAATGTAAATTGATACAACCACTATGGAAAACAGTATGGAGGTTCCTTACAAAACTAAAATTAGAACTACCATACGACCCAGCAATCCCACTACTGGGCATATACTCTGAGAAAACCATAATTCAAAAAGAGACATGCACCACAATGTTCACTGCAGCTCTATTTATAAGAGCCAGAACATGGAACCAAACTAAATGTCCATTGATAGATGAATGGATAAAGAAGATGTGGCACATATATACAATGGAATATTACTCAGCCATAAAAAGAAATGAAATTGAGTTATTTGAGGTGAAGTGGATGGACCTAGAGTCTGTCATACAGAGTGAAGTAAGTCAGAAAGAGAAAAACAAATACTGTATGCTAACGCATATATATGGAATCTAAAAAAAAAAAAAAATGGTACTGATGAACCTAGTTGCAGGGCAGGAATAAAGAGGTAAACATAGAGAACGGACTTGATGACATAGGGTGGGAGGGCAAAGCTGGGGCAAAGTGAGAGTGGCATGGACATATATACACTACCAAATATAAAATAGTTGGCTGGTGGGAAGCAGCAGCATAGCACAGGGAGATCGGCTCGGTGCTTTGCGATGACCTAGAGGGGTGGGATATGGAGGCTGGGAGGGAGGCTCAAGAGGGAGGGGATATGGGGACATGTGTATGCATACGGCTGGTTCGCTTTGTTGTATAACAGAAACTAAGATGGTATTATGAAGCAGTTATACTCCAATAAAGATCTATTAAAAAAAAAAAAGGAAAGAAAAAGCTGAAAGGTTTTTTGGACCAAAAGACTAGAAAATGTCTTTAGTTGGAAAGTGGGTATTAATGGGAACTCACTCTCCCAAGGCATCCGATTTTATGTTATTTGTGCTTTTCATTGTCTTCGAGCTATTTTACAACCCTGTAGAGACAGAAGTTAACTTGTAGAAAACTGGTGGTAAAACAAGGATTTCTTGTCTCTAGATATGCAAATAAATTCTGTTCCTTAGAGGTTCAGTTGACTTTCCTCCCCCACAGTGGAGGAAGTTAGTTTTGCACTGATTAAATAAATTCATTTCAGAAATCATGATGAACTTACATATTTGCTTTGGTCTTTGGATTCTCTTTGGAACTGTTTGTAACTTCTAGTTCTCTCCTTAATTAATGAGTTAGATAAAATCTTTGACACCTTTTCATTTCATATGTTTATGAGAGTCATGATTAAACCTTTAAAAAACAATTTTCTTTAAACAATGTATTCTGCAACAATATATCCAGGAAATATGGGTCCCTTTCTCATTCTAGGAGATAAACCATGATGAATCTGATCTAACCGTGATAATGATAATCTTATTCCCTTTTGCCTCTGATTGGTTTGGAGATGTGGTCCCACAGTCAATGAGAAATAAGAGAGGAGGTTCTGAGAGAAGTTTCCCTCTTTGACAAATAAACAAAGGGGAGTGAGGGCCAGAAGTGGGGAGTGGGAAATGCCCCTTCTTTCTTTCCTTTAGATATTTTCTTGTGAGAGCAGAATGCTTGGAAGTTATAGCTGCCATCTTGCAATAATAGTGAGAGAAAACCAAAGAGGATCTCAGAGAAGCGATCTCTGAGCATTGACATCGTTTATTTGGCCTCTGAATCAATCAATCAGCAATCAATCAGCAACTGCTTCCTCCAGAGCTATTATATCAGGTAATAGTTCCCAGTGTTTACTCCATTTCAGTTGATAATCTAGTTACAAGAAACTATAAGCATTCTAATAAATACAGTTACAGATTCAGAAAGAAAAAGTACCAAGGAAATTTGACATGGAGTGAGAGGTTCTATATAAGTTACGCGTGCAGTGGTGGAGGTGGTGGGCAGAAAAGGGTGGGTGTGGTGAGCTGGGCAAGGTATGGGTATTGAGTGACAGTACAGCAGGGTGGGATGTGATATGAAGGTAGGAGCGGTGGTGGAAGAATTATAGTGAAGTAGCAATTAACAAAGAAATGTTATACATTTGTCCCTTGTTGAGGTAAACCACTCATAGACCCTCTCGTCCCAATTCTCTACTTCAGATCATATAACAGCAAAGGTAGACCAAAGTCCAGGTCTCCTATCCCCCACTAGACATTTTCCTCAACTATAAATGGCAATTAGATATGCCACGTTGGCAGCAGTCCATGCATAATCATCATCCATCTTCATCATTCCCATTTATTGAACGTTTACAACATCCATAAATTTGATAAACATAATATTATTTAATCTATACAGCAACACCATGATTGGATGTGGTAGATTGTTGCAGTCCCAATTTGTTTTTATCCTCCTGTAACCATGGCCTTGGATAGTCAACTCTTACCTGACTCTGGGCTTGGCCAATGGGACAATGTGACTTGTATTTGTCAGCGGGATAGTAGCATAACAGAAACAGAGTCTTATAAAAATTCTAAGCATTGTAGCTTGCCCTATCTTGATGCTCCTGGGGATCTTAAGATTGCCACTATATGAATAAGCCCAAATTAGTCTGCAAGGCACATGTGTACATTCATCCCCATAACCTTGATCAACAACCAGCACCAACTGGCAGCCAGAACAAATCACCAGACGTGTGGCCGTAGTAGACCAACTAGCCCTCAGCCAGGCCTCCAGCTGAATACAGCCACATGCGTGAGTTCAGGTGAGGCGAGCAGAAGCACTGTTTAGTTGAGCCCAACCCAAAGTGTCAACTCTCAGAACCATGAGATAATAAATCATTTTTAAGCCACTGAATTATGGGCAACAAAGTCGAACTGTTACATTGAAGTATATAATATCAATGTCCCACTTTTACAGACAAGGAAAACTAAGATTCAGAAAACTTGCCCAGGGCTACCAAGGGCTGCATCTAGGATTCAAACCCAAGTCTATCTGACTTCAGAGACCATGTCTTTGACAGCAACTCCAAATAATATATTCTGAGCAAACCATTAATTGCAAGGGATCAGAGATGTACCTCTAAAACCTTCCTATACTGTGAATATGTCAACTTGAATTTATCTCTTTAACCCACTGGTAAGTGTGTATATCACCAACCTGTACAACCTCTTAAGGAAAAAAGTTTCGTAAATTTATTATCCACTGTGAAATGCAGCATTTTATTTTTTCCTTTTTTTGTCCTTAATTTATATTTCTCAGACTTACAAGGTTGGCCCAGTTTCTAATAACTAGAATCCTGTGAGATGATTCATATTCCCTATGACTTTGTGACTGCACCATGCCCTTCCATATACCTATGCCTTTGCCTGTGATGTTTCCTCTACCTGGAATAGTCCCTTCACATCCCCAGTGCCTACCCTCCTGACATAAAAAGACTCATTCTGATTCAGCTCCAGTCCCAGATTCCTCCAGCCATGTTACTGCCTCTCCTTTGTGTTCTTATGGCATTTTGCATATACTTCTATTACAGTGCTATAATATTTACTCTCATAACTGTCTTCTCCACTAGACACATTCCTTATTAAATCCTCAACATCTAATATGGTATCTGGCATACAGCGGGTGCTAAATAAATTTTGCTGAATGAATAAAAGAATCATTTAATCAAAAATAAAAATGTTTTCCATCCATTTCTTTAGTTTTATATCCATTGATTTCTTATATCCCATCCTCTATTTCAACCAAACTGAATTACTTCTCCATTTAGACTTCCCTGCCTGTGGAAAAGATAGACTAGTTATTCATTCATCAAACCCATTTTCTCTTCTTTATTCTCACTAGACTACATTTTCCAGCATCCCTTGTAGTCAAGTACGGCCATATGACTAAGTTCCAGAGAACAGAATATATAAGTGGAAGTGATGTTCCTCTTCCAGACCTGGCCCACATAAATCTCCCAAGAATTTCCTTCAATTCTCTTTCTCCTTTTACCAGCTTAATGAAGGTGAGCATAGTGATCTTGGAGGTATTAAAGTTGGTGGCACCAAAAGATGGAAAGAACCTGGTCCTTCAATCACCACTTGGCAGACAGTCACCTCATGAATAGGAATGTCACTTTTGGACTTTATGAAAGCAAGAATTAGGCTTCTATTCTGTTAAGCCACTGAGATTTTGGGATTTATCTGCTATACCAGCAAACTTTACCTTAACTAATACACTGATGTATATTTGTTTCCTGCAGTTCTTCTATATCATATGCCCCTTTCTCCAATATATGTATGTCTGATTGTACTCGTCCACTGAGATACAACTTTATCCATTATTCCTTCCCTGACACTTTCAGTTGACACTGTTCTTCTTCTGAAATACTCCAATGTTTTATGCACACCCTCTTATACATGTGCCACGTTCTGCTTGTACTACCAATATTTGTTACATTTCTAAACTTAAAAACACTAACATGCATACAACTCCATGGCATGAACCTTGTCTTACTCATCTGTTTCCCCCATAGCATTCAACATAGAGCCTTACACTGAGCAGACACATAAGATGTTTCATCAGATGAGGATTTGTGCTCTCTACACTCATGTTTTAGACCTCAAGCACATCTAGCTTTACCTTTCTGGGCAAAAATATTGATTTGTTTTAATTTTATTTGATTTTCAGTCTTCCCTCTTTTTCTTGCTTTTTCTTCTCTATACTTATTTTGCCTGGCCATTCTTTAAATTCCTTCCAGTGCCATTTGATCTCTCCTGAGGGCTCATGCCCAGAATGACCCCATATCCAATACGACCCCACATCCAACATGCCCCATGTGGCTCTCCCATTCATTTATTGGGCAACACTAACCACTGTGATTTTGATGGGTCTTACAGAAGATAACACAATGATTGCATCTTTCTCCTCAAAACCACCAAAGAGCTGTCATTTTGGAAAAAGTTAAATCATCTATTTCTGGCTGATGAAGTATAAATTAAGAGTTTTATAGAATAGAACACATTCTGAGGGTTGGCTTCATCTACTTCATTTGGGCCACAAAGCCCTAATGGGAGTCATTTGAGGTTGGAAAAGCTAAATTTAATAGGTCCAAGATTTCCTGAATTACACTGAAGACTGTAACATTTAGAAACAGAACTCAGAGCATTAAATCTGCTAGGAAGAGGAAGATTTAAATTCCTTTAAAGGATTTCATTTTTCTTTTATGCCTTTTTAATCCCTTAAATGGAAATGAATGTAAGATAGTTCATGCCCAGTGGAAACTGGGCTTTGGTTTTTAACAATTTATGTATTTAAGCCTTGCAAAAGCATTCTGATTTTAGGTCATGTTAGAAACAATGAGCAAAAAGAATGAACTCTTTATTCCTATATAACACATAAATCCTATAGAAAATTCCAATTTTGATGTGAAACCTAGAGGGACTGTTTCTCATTTATGTGCCCTCCTCTCTTCCAAATCCCTAGTCACACTCTACCAGGGACGGGGACTCTATGGGATGAGAAACGCAGAGACTAGATGACTGTCCACAGGCCATAAGAAACAATGGAATAGTGCACTCAGATATGGTATAAAGTAGGTGGCAAGCAAGGTTGAATGCTGATAAAGAGTTCAGTAAGTCTCAAGGCAGACAATACACAGTGGAACTATTTGATAAATGGAAAAGGAATGCAGAATAGCGACTAGGAAATAGTTCCCCGGTTATGGTAGAAAAGTCCCAGAGCCTTCAGCTGAACCATATGCAGGAAAAGAGAAGCTAGAATACTGCTGGAGGAATACACTATCTATATCAAAGTGAGAGCAATCTCTGAAGGTTTTCTCAGGGAAAATCAAGTTCAGAAACCTTATCTTCTTTTTCTCCTTCCTGCTTTGTTTCTTGGTCACTCTTGCCTTCTTTACCAGCAACCAGTCCAAAGCACTTATGTGATGAATACACTGCTGTCACCAGGCTTGACTGTAATTCCACCTCTGCTACTTAATTACCCTCTCGATGGCCTTAGCCAATATTTTCATTTCTCTGGGCCTCAGTTCCCCAAGGGGTTAGGTTGGCTGATTTCTAGAGTCCTTCCTGGTTCTCAGGTTCTCCGATCCTCTGATTCTTGACTTCAAAGCTTTTTTCTACCCTAATTTACATTCCTTAGTGTCTGTTTATCACAGGTGCAGCCCAGATGGATTTCTCAGATCTACCAGTCCCCAGAATTCATCACCTTAATAGAGGAAGCTTGCTTAGGAGGCAGGAATCAATGAAGACCTCTTGCTTTAAGTGGCCTAAATTGGGATGACTGGGATGAGTATTTTAGATGGTCTGACTCTCCCTTGGTGAGTTGAAGCCTCAAAAGACTTTAGGGCTGTGGAGGCACTGAAGGTTTAAGAAGGTTAATACTTTTATGTGAGACTCAGAGCTGATAAATTATTTATTATTTTCAGGAGGCATATCTCAGAATCAGCTAGATTTGGTGTTCTTATTTGTAAGAAAAGCACATTTGTGGTCAGGATGGCACAAGAAGAGGTAGGCTGCCAATTTCTTTAGAAAAGGTTTCACCAGATGGAATTTTCCTGGTTCATTTACCATGGTCCACAGTGAGACCTGAAGCCTCACTGGCTCAAAAATGTGATTTGACAACAAACCTAGAGTATATCTAAGTCTCTACGTAGACATCAACTAGGTTCCCAGAGATTACTATAAAAACCTGGATGTCAATTTTATTAATTTATAAGAATGTATATATTCTGCCATGTAGGTAGCATGACTGGTGTATTATTTCCTACCAACTCACCAGTTGAGGTTACTTGGTAAACAAAGAACTATGATAAAGGAGTAAGCTTAAGAAGAGTCCATCAACTAAAAAGAAAGCCTGAGACGCTCTCTTCTGGCACAGGAAGAGCCCTGCTAAAGAGAATATAATAAATGTTTCTTCACATTTATACATATAATACCTCTGGCCTTCACTATTTGTAAACAACCCCAAAGATCTATAAATGACTACAGGCTTGGTGAACAAGAACACAGAAACAAGGCACTTCAGCTTTGTTTTCCCAAATGTAATGTGCACATCACTTGTGCTGTTTGTAGGAGGTGGAATTGTAGAAGATAAGATCAATAGTCATGATGGTGTACGTAAATGACGCAGGTTAGGATTTACAACATCCTGTATTTAAATATAAATAAAATATCTCATACAGGGCAAAAGACTAAAGAGGATGTATATATATACATACATATGTATACATATATATACATATATATATATATATATATATATATATGCAAGGATTAGGGAGGCAGAAGTGGGGGTGAAATTTGGAAGGGGAAGGGAAGTTTCTACGGTCAGGAAAGAAGCCTCTTTGGAACAGCACTCATGAATGACCTAAGGATCTTGTTAGTATCCTCATTCAGAAGGTCTAGGGTGGTGCTGAGGTTCTACATTGCTAACAAGCTGCTGGATGATTTCTTTTTCTTCCAGTTTTACTGAGATATAGTGAACATACATCACTGTATAAGTTTAAGGTGTACAGCACAATGATTTGACTTGGACACATGAAATAATTACCACAATAAGTTAACATCCATCATCTCATATATATACTGACAAAAAATGTAAGAAAAAGAAAAAAAATTTTTCCTTGTGATGAGAACTCTTAGGAGTTAACCTCTTAACAATTTTTATATATAACATATAGTGGTGTTGATTATATTTATCATCTTGTACATTACAACCCTAGTACTTATTTACCTTATTACTGGCAGTTTGTACATTTGATCACCTTCATCCAAATCCCTGTCCCCTCACGTCCAGCCTCTGGTAACCACAAATCTGATCTCTCTACGAGTTTGTTGGTTTCACTGTCTGTTTTTTTAAAAGTATAATTGACCTATGACACTATGTTAGTTCCTGGTGACTAACATAGTGATTTGATATTTCTACACATTACAAAATAATCACCATGATAAGGTCTAGTTACCATCTGTTGCTGCACAAAGATATTACATTATTATTGAATATATTCCCCATGCTGTACCTTTAATACTTGTGTCTCACTTATTTTGTAACTGGAAGATTGTACCTCTTAATCTTCCACACCTATTTCTCTCATCCCAGGATCCCTCTCCCCTCTGGTAACCACATATTTGTTGTCTGTATCTATGACTCTCTTTCTGTTTTGTTTTATTTGCTCCTTTTTTAAAGATTGGACATATAAGTGAAATTATACACTATTTGTCTTTCTCTGACATTTCACTTAGCATATTGCCCTCTAGGTCCATCTGTGTTGTCACAAATGGCAAGATTTCATTATTTTTTTTTTACAGCTAAGTCCATACATATCCTTTGTATCCATATATACCACATCGTCTTTGTCCATTCATCTATGGAAGGGCACTTAGGTTGCTACAGTATCTTGGTTATTGTAAATAATGTTCCAATGAACATGGGGTGAAAATACATTTGCACATTTTTGTTTTTGTTTTTTCTGGAAAACTCCAGAAGTGGAATTGCTGCATTATATGGTAGTTCTATTTTTAATTTTTTAAGAAAGCTCCATACTGTTTTCCATAGTGGCTGCATCAATTTACATTGCCACCAACAATGCACGAGGATTTCCTTTTCTCCACACCCTCACCAACACTTGATATGTGTTGTCTATTGAATAACAGCCATTCATACCAACAGATGTGAGGTGATATCTCATTATGGTTTGGGTTGGCATTTCCCTGATAATTAGCCATGTTGAGCATCTTTTCATATGCCTGTTGGCCATCTGCCCATTTTTTTAATCAGGTTGTTTTCTTGATGTCGAGTTGTACATGTATTTGTTTATTTTGGATATTAACCCCTTATCAGATACACCATTCATAAATGTCTTCTTCCATTCAGTAGGCAGCCTTTTTGTTTTGTTGATAGCTTCCTTCATTGTGCGAAAGCTTTTTAGTTTGATGTAGTCCCATGTGTGGTTATTTTTGCTTTTGTTTCCCTTGCCTGAGGAGACAGATCCAAAAACAATAGTGCTAAGATCAATGTCAAAGAGCATACTGCCTATGTTTTCTTCCATGAGTTTTATGGTTTCAGGTCTTACATTTAAGTCTTTAATCCCTTTTGAGTTTATTTTTGTAACTGGTGTGGAAAAGTAGTCCATTTGGATGCTTTTGCATGTAGCGATCCAGGTTTCCCAACACCATTTATTGAAGAGGCTCTCTTTTCCCCACTGTATATTCTTGCCTTCTTTGTTGTAAATTTATTGACTATATAAGTATGGGTTCATTTCTGGGCTCTTATTCTGTTCCACTAATCTATGTATCTGTTTTTGTGATAGTACCATACTGTTTTGATTACTGTAGCTTTGTAGTATAGTTTAAAATCAGGGACCATGATACCTTCAGCTGTGTTCTTCTTTCACAAGATTGTTTTAGCTATTCAGGGTCTTTTGTGTTTCCATAAAAATTTTTGAATTATTTGTTCTAGTTCTGTGAAAAATTTCATTGGTATTTGGATAGAGATTGCATTGAATATGTAGGTTGCCTTGGATAGTATGGTCATTTTAACAATATAAATTCTTCCAATCCATGAGCATGGTATATCTTTCCATTTGTGCCATCTTCAATTTCTTTCATCCGTGTATTAGTTTTCAGAGTACAGGCCTTTCACCTCCTAATTAGATTTATTCCTAGGCTTTTATTCTTTTTGATGTAATTGTATATGGCGTGGTTTTCTTAATTTCTACTTCTGATAGTTCATTGTTAGTGTATAGAAATGCAGAAGACTTATGTATAATAATTTTATATTCTGCAATTTTACCAAATTCATTGATGAGCTCCAGTGTTTTGGTTTTTTGGTTTATTTGATTATTTTGGCAGCATCTTTAGGATTTTCTTGGTCATCATGCATCTTCAAGCAGTGACAGTTTTACTTCTTTCTTACCAAATGCGATTCCATTTATTTCTTTTTCTTGCCTGATTGTTGTGTCTAGGATTTCCAACACTATGTTGAATAAAACATCCATGTCTGTTCTGGATCTTACAGAAAATTCTTTCAGGTTTTCACCACTGAGTATGATATTGGCTATAGATTTGTCATATGTGGCCTTTATTATGTTGAGTTATGTTCCCTCTATACACACTGTGTAGGGAGTTTTTTTTATTATCATACATGGATGTTGGATGTTGTCAAAAGCTTTTTCTGCATCTATTGAGATGATCCCATGATTTTCAGTCTTCAGTTTGTTAATGTGGTACATCACACTGACTGATTTGTGGATATTAGATCATCCTTGCATGCCAGAGATAAATATCAATTGATTGTGGTGTATGATCCTTTTAATGTATTGTTGAATTCAGTTTGCTAATATTTTGTTGAGGAATTTTTCATCTATTTCATCAGGGGTATTGGCCTGTAATTTTCCTTTTTTGTGATGTCTTTGTCTGGTTTTGGTACCAGGGTGATGCTGGCCCCATAAAACGAGTTCAAAATTTTTACTTCCTCTTCAATTCTTTGGACTAATTCCAGAAAAAAGAGGTGTTAATTCTCCTTTAATGTTTGGTAGAATTCACCTGTGAAGCCGTCTGGTCTTGGACTTTTTTCTGATGAGAGTTTTTAAATTACTGATCCAATTTTAGTACTGGTAATTGGTCTGTTCATACTTTCTGTTTCTTCCTGTTTCAATCTTAGGAGGTTGTACATTTTTAAGAATTTGACCATTTTACTGGCATATAATTGTTCATAGTAAACTCTTATGACTGCTTATATTTCTGTGGTGGTGCTATAACTTCTTTTTTATTTCTTTTTTTATTTCTTTGGGCCTTCTCTGTTTTTTTCTTCATGAGTCTGGCTAAAGGTTTTTCAATTTTGTTTACCTTTTCAAAAAATCAGCTCTTAGTGCCATTGATCTTTTCTATTATTTTGTTAGTCTCTATTTCATTTATTTGTGCTATGATCTTTATTATTTCTTTCCTTCTGCTAACTTTGGGTTTTGTTCTATTTTTCTAATTCCTTTAGGTGTAAAGTTATGCTGTTTACTTGAGATTTTTCTTATTTCCTAAGGTAGGCTTATACAGCTACAAACTTCCCTCTTAGGCTTGCTTTTGCTGCTTCCCATAGATTTTTTTTAATCATTGTGTTTTCATTTTCATTTGGCTCTAGGTATTTTATTATTTTAACTTTGATTTCTACAATAAACCACTGGTTGTTAAGTAGCACATTGTTTGGCTCCATGTATTTGTGTTTTTTGCAATTTTTTTCCTTATAATTAATGTCTAGTCTCAAAAGGTGGTCAGAAAAGATGCTTGATATGATTTCAAACTTCTTAAATTTATTGAGACTTCTTTTGTGGCCTATCATGTCATCTGTCCTAAACAATGTCCTTTGTGCACTTGAAAACAATGTATGTTATACTGATTATGGAATTAATCTGTCTGGACAATCTGTTTATTGATATAAGTGGGATGTTAAATTCCCCTAATATTATTGTGTCACTGTCAACTTCTCCTGTTATGTCTGTTAATATTTGCTTTATGTATTTAGGTGCTCCTATGTTGGGAGCTTATGTATTTAGAATTGTTATATATTCTTGTTGGATCAATCCCTTGATCATTATGTAATGTCCTTCTTTGTCTCTTGTTACAGTCATTGTTTTAAAGTCTATTTGTCTGATATAAGTATTGCTACTCCACCTTTCTTTTCATTTCCATTTGCATGGAATAAGTTTTTCCATCACATCACTTTCAGTCTGTGTGTGGCTCTAGATCCGAAGTGAGTCTCTTGTAGGCAGCATATAGATGGGAGTTGTTCTTTTATCAATCTCACCACTCTTTGTCTTTTGATTGAAGCATTTAGTTTATTTACACTTTAAGTAATTATTGAAGAGAATGTTTTTACCGTTATTTTGCTAATTGTTTGGGAGTTGTTATTGTAGTTTTCTTTGCTTCCTTTCTTCTTCTATTCTCTTGTTATTTGATGACTATCTTTAGTGTTATGTTTGGGTTCCTTCCTCGTTTTTGAATGTGTATCTATTACAGATTTTTGATTTGTGATTACCATGAGGTTTATCTATAGCAATCTATATGTATATTAATATATACATGATTATTTTAAGTTGATGAACTCTTAATTTTTAAAGCATTCTAATAACCCTGCATTTTTACAACCCCCCCAATTTTTAACATTTGACATAATAGTTTACATCTTTTTGTTTTGAAAATTCTTTAGCTACTAATGCAGATATAGATTATTTTACTCCTGTTGTCTTTTAATGTTCCTACTAGCTTTATAAGTGGTTGATCTACTACATTTACTGTATATTGTCTTACCAATGAGATTTTTTTTCCTTTTGTCATTTATATATTTCTAATTGCAGCATTTTTTTTCACTTAGAGAAGTCCCTTTAATGTCTCTTGTAAAGACAGGTTAGCAGTGCTGAACTCTTTTAGCTTTGCTTGTATGTAAAACTGTTGATCTCATTCAAATCTGAAGGACAGCCTTGCTGGGTAGAGTATTCTGGGTTGTAGGTTTTTCCCTTTCATCATTTTAATATACCATGCTACATACTTCTGGGCTGCCAACTTTCTTCTGAAAAGTCAACTGACAGTCTTACGGGAGTTCTGTCATATTAACTAGTTGCTTTTCCCTTGCTGCTTTTAAGATTCCTTCTTTAATTTTTGCCATTTCAATTACAATGTGTCTTGGTATGAATCTCTTAGGGTTGATCTTTATTGGGACTCTCTGCACCAAAATGTCTTCCTGGACCTGGATGTCTGTTTTCTTCCCCAGGTTAAGGAAGTTTTCAGCTATTATCACTTCAAATAAGTTCTCTGCCCCTTTCTCTCTCCCTTCTCCTTCTGGGGCACCTATAATGCAAATGTTAGTACATTTGATGTTATCCCAGAGGTCTCTTAAACTGTCTTTATTTTGTTTTTAATTCTTTTTTTTCTTTTTTCTGTTCACCTAGAGGGATTTCCACCACTCTTGTTTCCCTGCTCTCTTATTTGTTCATTCATCTGTATGATCTAATTTACTGTTGATTCCTTCTGGTGTTTTTTTTTTTTTTTAACTTCAGTTATTGTATTTTCAGCTCTGTTTGCTTCTTCTTTATATTTTCTAACCCTTTTTAAAATTTCTCACACTGTTCATCCATCCTTCTCCCGAGTTTGTTGCACATCTTTCTCATCATTACACTGAACTCTTTATCAGGCAGATTGCTTTTCTCCACTTTGCTTAGTTCTCCTTCCAGAGTTTTATCTTGTTCCTTCACTTGGAACATATTCCTTTGTCACATCGTTTTGCCTAATTCTCTGTGTTTATGTGTAAGTATTAAGTAGGGTGGTTATATTTCTCGATCTTAGAGAAGTGGCATTATGTAGAAGATGTCCTATCAGGCAAAACAGCACACTCTCTTGCGGTCATCAGAGGTATATGATGTAGAGGTGCCCCCTATGTGGGATGCATTAGCACTTCTCATGTGGCAGTGTCGACTACTGTGAGCATGCTGGTAAGCATGGCTGGTCCCCATCCTAGTTGACTGCCAAGCCCTGTCTTGTATAGAGGCCAGCCACTGATGGGTGGGGCTGGGTCCTGTCATGGCTGGCTGCATGGTCCTAGGCCTTGTGTCAGCCTACTGGTGTGTGAAGCCAGGTCTAATCATGCCTGGCTGTGGGCCTGGGCTGTCCTGGGGCTGGTCCACCTGCCAGACAATATTGATCTGGCCAGGAACCATGCCTTGGGTAGCAAAGAAGGTTTTAGAATGATTTCACTCTGTGAGAATAGAAATGGCCTCCAGGTGAATTGGATGTAAATAATTTTATGACATTTAGTTAACTAATTAAAATGATATTTTATTTAATAATTAATGTATAGTAATATTCTAATTACAAAAGTGATAGTGGATTTACACCTGTGGTAGTGACTTTGTTTCATTTATTTCTAAATCTATTTAATTTTAAACAGTGAGCTGTGGTGCAGCCACTTTGGAAAAGAGTATGAAGGTTCCTTAAAAAACTAAAAATAGAGTTGCCATATGATCCAGCAATCCCACTCCAGGGCATATAACCAGAGAAAACTCTAATTCAAAAAGATATATGCACGCCAATGTTCACAGCAGCACTAATTAAAATAGCCAAGACATGGAAGCAATCTAAGTGTCCATAGATGAATGGATAGAGATGTGGTACACATATGCAATGGAATATTACTCAGCCATAAAAAAGAATGGAATAATACCATTTGCAGCAACACGGATGGACCTAGAGATTATCATACTAAGTGAAGTAAATCAGAAAAAGAAAGACAAATATCATATGATATCACTTATATGTAGAATCTAAAATATGATACAACTGAACTTATTTACATGAAAGAAACAGACTCACAGATACAGAAAACAAACTTATGGTTACTGAAGGGGACAGGAGGTGGGGGAAGGATAATTAAGGAGTTTGGGATTAGCAGATACAAACTACTATATATAAAACAGATAAAAACAAGGTCCTACTGTTTAGCACAGGGAACTATATTTGATATCCTGTAATAAACCATAATGGAAAAGAATATGAAAAAGAATATATAAAATTGAATCATATATATATATAATTGAATCACTTTGCTATATACCAGAAACTAACACAACATTGTAATCAACTATACTTCCATAAAGAATAAAAAGAAAAATTTTTTAAGTGAACTGTTTTCAAGATAAATACTAAGTAAATAATTGGAGAGGTGTATATTACAATGGTAAAAATCAAAAATAAACAAATGGGGGGCTTCCCTGGTGGTGCAGTGGTTGAGAGTCCGCCTGCCAATGCAGGGGACACAGGTTCGTGCCCAGGTCCGGGAAGATCCCACATGCCGCGGAGCGGCTAGGCCCGTGAGCCATGGCTGCTGAGCCTGTGCGTCCAGAGCCTGTGCTCTGCAACGGGAGAGGCCACAACAGTGAGAGGCCCGCATACCGCAAAAAAAATTATAATGATAATAAAAATAATAAAATGGGACCGAATGAAACTTCAAAGCTTTTGCACAGCAAAGGAAACCATAAACAAGACAAAAAGACAACCCTCAGAATGGGAGAAAATATTTGCAAACGAATCAATGGACAAAGGATTAATCTCCAAAATATATAAACAGCTCATGCAGCTCAATATTAAAAAACAAACAACCCAATCCAAAAATGGGCAGAAGACCTAAATAGACATTTCTCCAAAGAAGATATACAGATGGCCAAGAAGCACATGAAAAGCTGCTCAACATCACTAATTATTAGAGAAATGCAAATCAAAACTACAATGAGGTATCACCTCACACCAGTTAGAATGGGCATCATCAGAAAATCTACAAACAACAAATGCTGGAGAGGGTGTAGAGAAAAGGGAACCCTCTTGCACTGTTGGTGTTGGGAATGTAAATTGATATAGCCACTATGGAGAACAGTATGGAAGTTCCTTAAAAAACTAAAAATAGAATTACCATATGATCCAGCAATGCCACTACTGGGCATATACCCAGAGAAAACCATAATTCAGAAAGACACATGCACCCCAATGTTTATTGCAGCGCTATTTACAATAGCCAGGTCATGGAAGCAACCTAAATGCCCATCGAGTGATGAATGGATAAAGAAGTTGTGGTACATATATACAATGGAATATTACTCAGCCATAAAAATGAATGAAATTGGGTCATTTGTTTAGACGTGGATGGATCTAGAGACTGTCATACAGAGTGAAGTAAGTCAGAAAGAGAGAAACAAATATCGTATATTAACGCATGTATGTAGAACCTAGACAAAATGGTACAGATGAACCGGTTTGCAGGGCAGAAGTTGAGACATAGATGTAGAGAACAAATGTATGGACACCAAGGGGGGAAAGCCGTGGCGGGGTGGGGATGGTGGTGTGAATTGGGCGATTGGGATTGACATGTATACACTGATGTGTATAAAACTGATGACTAATAAAAACCTGCTTTATAAAAAAATAAATAAAATTAAATTTAAAAAATTAAAAAAAAAGAAGCTCTTGGGGAGGTAATCACATCTTATGTACTGTTTTCTGTATTCTTTCACTCAATGTTATATTTGTAGATTTATCCATTTTGTTGTGTCTACCAGTACTTTGTTCATTTTCATAGCCATCTAGGATTTTATTGTTGGAATATACCACAATCCACATAATAGTTCAATTATAATGAGCATTTGAACTAAAAAAATAAAATTATTTTTAAGTGAACTGTTTTCAAGATAAATACTAAGTAAATAATTGGGGACCTGTATATTACAATGGTAAAAATCCCAACAGAGGTGCTCAACTGACTTACAGGAAACGCAGACTTAGAGAATGAAGTTACCCCCATTATTCAGATCATTCTAATTTTAAAATCATGATTTCTTGTGAACTTCATTACAGTATTGTGAAGTTGATACTCTTGTTGGGAGAGAAAATTTTTCCCCTCTATCACTCTTGAATTCTTGGGGCTGGACTAACAATATAATTAAAACAAGATAGATGAACAAGAGAAAAAGAAGCAAATTTTAATTCATGTACACAGAAGTCTCAGAGAAACAAGACCCAAGAATTGGCCAAAGCCGACGGCTTTTATACCTTTTAGACAAAGAAACAATAAATTTGTGAGGAACTGACAGGACAAAAGCTTAGGCTTTGGGTGCTTAATAAATGAAGAATCTGAATAGAGTTTGAACCCGGCTTCTAGCTCCAAATCTCTGAGCTCTGGTGATAAGGGTGTCCTACCTCCAGATGCAGGGAGAGCACCTTTCGTAGGAGAGATTTATTTCCTACTTTCAGGGAGACAGAGAGGAGTGTCAAAATGTCCCTCTTGCACTGGTGGTTGCTTAAGTAACCCTAATTCAATACAATCAATATGCCACTGAAGCACACTTTGGGGTGACCTGCCCTGGGTCACAACCCTCTTAATCTCCATTTTAGAGAGAACACTGATAGAATTCTATGCCAGTAGGGATTTGGGAGCATCTCAGGATACTGTCTATCAAACTTGATGTACAATTCACTGAGTCACACACTCCGTGCTTCCTGGGCCCTGCTGGCTTTGGACATTCCCTTCCCTGTATTTTTATGGTTAAACAACCCCTTTGCTTTGACTCAGTCATGGTTCAGGTGTGCTAATACTATCTGTAAGAATATTCTCTCTATCCTGAAAATAACTCTACATCTTCAAGATGACGTCTTATATCTTTGTCTTTATCCACTGAGGGTTAATTATATCACAGAACACTCAAGGTACACTCATATTTTAAGTTTCCTTGGCATAATGCACTGTATCTCCCATGTACTGGATACTTTGGTCCCGTTTAAATCATTAGCTTATCTAAAGCAGGTTACTGATGGCAGAACTCCAAATAAACTTTCACACTTGCAATTCTCTCAGTGGATTATAACTTATCACAATAATATCCATTATAATAACCATTTTATGCTTTTCCTTTGTTATAAGACCTTGTTACTGGGCTGAGGCTTTGCACTCAATAAGAGAAGATTGGCTCTTAAGAATTGAAGTCATCAATAAATTTGATCTTATGGTCTTGGATACCTTGGGGTGACTTAGTTTAACTGGGAAAGAGGTGCTGTTGACATAAATCCAAACAAACTTATGAGAGGCAAGTCATTAAAATAACACCAGTGCTTATATCCACAAACAAAAGAATCTGGGGAAAAATAATTCTGCACTAAAGGGTAACAAATATTTGAAAGAACTAAAACAAACAAAACAAAAAAACAGAGATGGCAGAAACTACTTGTGCAAAATATAAAATTGAAAGTGAGCTTATTAAAGAAAAAATCAGTGGAGAAATCTACTACAAAATAGAAACTAAGATTGAAATAAAGATAAAAATAAAAGTCGTTAGTTTCGGGCTTCCCTGGTGGCACAGTGGTTGAGAGCCCACCTGCCCATGCAGGGGACACGGGTTTGTGTCCCCGTGTGGGAAGATCCCACATGTCGCGGAGCGGCTGGGCCTGTGAGGAGTGGCTGCTGAGCCTGCGCGTCCAGAGCCTGTGCTCCGCAACGGTAGAGGCCACAACAGTGAGAGGCCCGCGTACCGCAAAAAAAAAGAGAAGTGGTTAGTTTCTTTTTCTCAAGTGTCTTTATTAATCTTTCTTGTTTGGTGTATAGAATCTGTACTGTAGCTGACTTTCAGATTACATTACAGAGAGTAATTAAATGGCATATACATCTCTGGGCAAGTCTGTTTACCTAGTGGACTTAATAAAAGTGAATAGTGTGATGATAATCGTATGGTAGAGATAATAGAAAAGATATTTAACCAGATGACCAGAGAACTGGATTGTAATACCAAATTTTCCACTAGTTAACTTTACTACAGTGTGTGAGTCACTCAATATATATGTGTCAATAGTATATCTACCTTATATGTATGTATTGGTATATGTGTGTATATACATATATATATCATATTGTTCTTACCCTGACTATATCAGAGTCCCTTTCAGACATTAAAGTAAGAGTGACTTTTTCTTCAGGTTACTATTAAGAACATATTATCACTATCAATACATATGTACACATATGTATATATTATATATATTATACATATATAATTATATTATTATTATATGTAAAACTGAGTCTAAAACTGCCTTGGGGTAGGTCATACCTACTGACCCAGGTAAAGTTTGGAGGAAATATGTTAAAGAGACAGACCAACTGCCCTCAGGCAGGATCATTCACTTTGTGGTACAGAAGCCCAATTTTATCAGACTTTTCCAGGCTCTTGGGACTGACTCATGCTAATCAAATAACACATGGCTGATTTACATTGAGAAATTACGAACTGAGCAATTTAAAACATCAAATGCTCAAGAAGTCCAGAATAGCGAGGCTAACAGCTCAGTGTATTCTCCTCTCCATGAATGTCCAAATCCTCTGGGACTGCTGTGTGCTTGGCTCAGAACAAGAGTCAAGGGAGCTCAATGATTTTACACCTTCAAGATCTGAAGGCCAAACACACCCATTTCCAAGCTAGGTAGGTAAAGGTTAAGTGGATGCTTGTGCTAGCTGGACAGAGTGCTCTTCTTTGGACAGGACTGGAGACAGAGACTTCCTCTTCCTCTTCATTTTCCCCTTTTCTAGTTTCCATTAAGACCACCACCCTTTAGTCACCATAGCTTTGCCACTTCAAGCTGGCATTACTTAGGTTAACTCTTTCTGAAATTCCAGTTTAGTCCTGGGGACAACGTGTTGGCCATCCTAGTCTGTGAGTCTTCTCAGCAAAACAGCTAGAAATGTGAGACTGAGGCACTTCGGTGTGTGAAACATGTACCCCATCACACATGTTCCTCTCTCTCTTAGGGGTCCACCTTTTCCTGATCCTTCAGAGAAGCTGCCTATGTACCTACCACAGCCTTGAGTAAATGTGGACTAAAATAATCTGTTTTTCTCTGGTCTCAACCTGTAATAATTTGAGGAAGCACACTTTGCAAAATTCTTCAGAAATATGTGGTGACTACAGCCCCCAAGGATCTGGGAGAAACTGAGTGGAAATTCGAAGCATCAGTCTCACTACTGATACTCCCCAGGAGATGCCATAGGGAAGCACTGAACTTGCACTTGAAGGGTCCTGGCTTACAGAAGGTGTTGATTGGGTGTGCATGGGCTCCAGGTCTGCAATGAGGCAAGAGGAGCATCCCCTAAGATCTATCTGTGAACCGCTCTGTTGGCATTCATTCACTGCTGTGTGGAAACCTGGAGGATTCTCAGCACTGCCTAGAACCAAACGGCATTTAAAACACCCTCAGGATCTTTGGTTCGGCAATGAACCTTATCTTTGATTCCAGAGGGTGGTTCTTCATCAGCACTGCTGACCTAATGCTCTTTTACTGCCTGAAAAGGCAGAGATGAGCCTGTGGGGTCCAGAATGCCACATGTGAGGATGCCTACTTCCCCAATAAGGGCAGACTGTACTGTCATTTTATAGTCACCATGACAGCTGGAGAAAAAAAGTTAGAGCATCCTCATCTTCTTCCAGAAGTGTCTTTTGTAGCCACCCATTTGGAAGCTGTCCGAATCTGTTGACTTCTTCCATCAGAGAATCCTCTCCAGATTCATCTATCATTTTCCCCATAGTCTTTCTCACCCTCATCATACGCGGGCCTCTCACTGCTGTGACCTCTCCCGTTGCGGAGCACAGGCTCCGGACGCGCATGCTCAGCGGCCATGGCTCACGGGCCCAGCCGCTCCGTCGCATGTGGGATCTTCCTGGACTGGGGCACGAACCCGTGTCCCCTGCATGGGCAGGTGGACTCTCAACCACTGCGCCACCGGGGAAGCCCCAGTCACTCTTTTAATATCTCCTGAAGATCCCATGCTATGTTTTTCTATGTAGCATTTATTACTGCTTGATAGAGTATATACACATACTGGTTTTTTCTTTTCATTGTTTGGCTCCTCCAACTAGAGTGTAAATTTAACAAATGTAGGGACTTTAATCTGTTTTATTTCCTGCTATATTTCAAGCATCTAGAACGGTACCTGGTAGAGAGTCAGCATTCAACAAATATTTGTTGAAAGAAACAATGAATGAATCTCAATTTGAGTTTCTAGTATGGTACCCTGATCAAGATCAGTAGTTCCTGAACCTGGGTATACATGAGAACCACTAGCAAGAACTTAAAAATATATCAGATTCCAGGGCTCTACCCCAGATCTACTAACTCAAAATAACAGAGGGAATACTGGTCAGGAATCTGTATTTTTAATAAGCCTGCTGGTGTTTCTGATGTGCATTCAGGCCTGGGAACCAATGGTCTAGGCCCTAGTTTCAGGAACACAGGAGGAAACATAAGGTAGTGTGGTTAGCATGTGGATCTTAAGGTCAGCCTAGATTTGACTCCCAACTTTGCCATTTACTTGCTATTATAGATTACTAAATTTTCGGAGGCTCTCAACTTCCTCATACTTAAAATGGTAAATACCAGTATCATAAAATGCCAGAAACTTCAGTTTCCTGGGGCATGAAAGAAACAGAAAAACAGCTTAGCTTTCCCATGGGGACATCCCATGGGGTGCAGGTGCAGGAAGAGGACTGCAGAACATTAGCACCAGCACTGCAAAGTCCTCATGCATCAGCCCAGGGGTGAAGCATCGATTATTCCAGATTCCCTCTGTTTAACAGCATGAGAATCATGATATAGTGTCCAAATGGCTTTCCACTGATAACAGGGAGGGTCAGGCAGCATATGGGTAGATGGAACTAGGTCTGAGTCAGGGACTGACATCCACAGTTCAGCTAAGTGGATGGCCCTTCTTCATCCACTACTCAGGCTATAGAATAAGATTCTCTCACATGCTTGCCCATGGCTCTGTTATTCAAATTGGAACATAATACAGGAAATGAACATTGCTTCAAGCTTAACTCACAATCCTGACATCGTTATATTTCTCTCTAATTGGAACCTCAGGAAGCACTTCACTTTTTATTCCTACTTGATGGAAAGTCTCTACAAAACCTGCTCAGCAGATTATTGGAGGTGTGACACCCCTGTTTAGCCAGTAATGGTAACAGTATTAACCGTAACTCATGCATTTGGTATTAGTGAATATAATACCAGTGTAATTCCATAGCAATCCTCACATTCTTTTCTATTAAAATTCCATTAGATTTCTGTGTGTCAAGCATTAGTTCAGTCTCACAGGGACATAGATTATAGGTAGTATTTATTTATACGCATATACTGAGTAAAAAAGAGTCTGGACTACGTCCTGGTTTTTCCCTCATTATTAATCTTGTATGTTAATATCACAATTTACATTTGTGCAGTGGAATCTGAGCTCTTTCTGGTTCATTGACTTTCCTAAAGAATTGCGGGGGGTGGGAAATGACTTTTGAAGAAGGGGAGTGAGTATGTCCTGTCACTCACAAAGTAGACTCCAGCGGTGCATCAGTTACAGCATGGTTGCTCTCTAGCAAATGTGTTAATTGTGTCCTGTGTGGTTTGCCTTTTCTCGCACTGCAGTACAGCTCAGCTGCACAGGAGCACCAAGAGATGTAATCTGAATTTTTTTAAAACGTGTGTCTGGATGAGAAATTACTAGAGAGCAGAAGAATACATTTCCAGTGACTCAATTTGAGATCAGCAACTAATTAACTATGCATAGAAATGTCACTTAAGGAAAAGTCTTTGTCAATATGCTGAAATTTCTTTTACAGATTTGTGATTAACTTGTAATTATAGACTAATTACCCTTTTCCTTATCATCGAGCATCTTGAGTGTTGACGCAGAATCTATAAATGATGCGAAGGAGACAAGTGTGGACCTAATGTGCTTCCTTCACCACGTGAACAAAGATAAAGGGAGGAAGATGGTCTCCATGTTACTTTAGGAGCAAAGCTGGCAGCTTGAGAATCCTGGTGTGAAAATACAGTGATGGGATTTCCAGCAACCAGGAAAATAACTCTGGTGAACTTTCTGATTTTACTTCAAAGAGAAGTTTGGGGTGATTGACAAGAGGGAGAAAAATGGGCTTTGTTCCTATGGCTGTTCTGAGGTGAATCACTGATGCAGTTGGCTTGGAGGGGAGAGAGAGAGAGAGAGAGAGAGAGAGAGAGAGAGAGAGAGAGAGAG
>NW_021703782.1:55958667-55979211 GCF_005190385.1 Monodon monoceros
AGAGAGAGAGAGAGAGAGAGAGAGAGAGAGAGAGAGAGAGAGAGAGACAGAAAAACAGGAACAGAGAGACAATGCCCATGTGTGTTTGAGAGTTTGTCTGCCAGTGAAAAAGAGAGAATACTTGTTTCCTCAGAAAATGAAATGGAAGTTTCAGTAGAACAGAAGACAAAGTTATTGCTACTGAGGGAAGGATTCAATCGTATTTGGTGGCTGCTTTCTAGTTACTTGCATGCTACCTTGATAGATCTAATCTCACTACTCTACAGATATGCTTCCTCTTCTACAGTAAATAACATCATCATCCCCTTCTGCTCACTCGCCTCAAGTTTTATTACCACTATAAAACTGAAAGTCACTTCTTGTTTCATTTAAATCAACTAGAAAGACAAAGTACCCAGCCAGGTTGTGTTTGATCCAAGAAAGCAAAAAGCCTTCAACTTCGTTGGGTCTCACAGCAACGTACTGAAAATTTCTAGAAAAGGTAGTGAAGTAGACAGTCAGGTGCCATCCACCAGAATGCAAGTTTCCATGATGGCAGGGTTTTCTAAAGTCTGTTTTGTGTGCTATTGTATGTGCAATACCCACTGAAGTGCCTTGTTTGTATTAGATGCTCGATAAATATTTTTGGAATAAATGCACTGTCCTGTTTTTCTGTGTGATGCTTCTGTTGACCTCCGTTTCGCAAAGAACACTCTATAGCAACAAAAATTTATATTTCCTCCTTCTCTCTCTCTCCCTCTCTCTCTCACCAATCCCCCAACCCCCACAACACACACACACACACTCCCAGCTGCTATGATATAAGAATTATACTGTAGCTTTGTCTAGAACCCACAATCATTTCTTTTTTTGCATTTTTGACAGGAAAATATATGAAGTCATAAAAAGATGATTATCATAATGATTTACTGAGAAGTTACCGAAGGAAGTATCAGAAGAATCCCACCTGAAAAAGAAGCCTGTAGCCTCTTTCTCTGGATGGTCATTATTTACTCTGTTCAAAATACTACAAGGTGTAACATTTCCCTGAATGTTTTGAAACCAAGATCTTCCTGATGATGGGAGCAGGGGGATGACAAGTACTTGGGCCACCCAGGGTTTTTATAGCCTAAAGTTAAATATTCTGATATACTACCAACTCTTTCATCCCTCCTCTATTTTTCCAGCAATTATGAGCCCATCGGCTGGACACTGTGTAAATCTTCAAGGGAAATGTAGCTGCATAATGTACCTGATAATGGCATGAAGTCCCGTTAATTCTCAGGCTAATCTCAGAGCTTCCTTATTTCTCCCCATTATTTCTTTCCTGTGTTATTTCTACAGGAAAGAAACAGCAGAAATTTTTCCATTATAAGATGAAGGGTGGGAGCGTTTGGGGGTATAAAATGATGCTTCTATGAGACTATTCATGATTACAGCCGATGATTCTCCAGGTTCATTGTTTAAGAGATAGAATGCATAGTCTATTGTGAACCTGAACGAATGATCCTTATTACTTGCCTCTCTAATGCAGATAAATTACATAATCCTTACTGAAGTTTAATAGAAAGATGCTGAATAAGGCGAGTATTTTGCCAGGAGAACCACATACAAAGTTGATAAAGTTGTCACATTTCAGACTGCACTTCTGATCTGGACTTCTCTGTATCACTGAAGTGACTCACATAGGTTGGCCCACATAGACAAACTCACAAGAGACATTTTACTGGGAGAATTCTAACTTCCTCTGGGCTGACACTTGGAACCTCTGCCATGCATATCTTCTCTCTGTTGGAAAATACCACAGGAAGCCCAATTCCAACTAGAAGGCTGCATAGTAAGCATGAAGTCAGCTAAAGGGAAGCTAGTTACCTAATTCAAATGAGACAAGCATTTCATGTCTTCTTCTCTTTCCTCAAACCTCCCACTAATGCTAGTTGATGACTTTTCATAATTCATTGAATAGTAGCCATGGGATGGGAACAACATCATCTTTCTATCACTGACACTTGTACCCCTGCCCTGCTTCCTTACTGTCTCTGCCAGTGAAGGTCAAGCTCACATCCTTTCCTGTTTTCTCAAGACCTTTCCTCTTGCAGTTACCCATTCCCTCTCGTGCATGCACATTGTCTCTCTATCCACTTGCGTATTCTCCTCAGCACACAGACATGTTTTAGCATCTCCCGTCTTACACACACAAAACACCTCCACTGTCCATGTAGTCCCTTGCCAGCTTCTGCCCCATTTATCTGACCCCCATCATGACCACATTTCTTGAAAATTTCTTGAAAAGCTGAGTACACACAAATGCTGTCTGCATTTCTCACATTACCTTCATTCCTTAACCCAATACCATCTACCAGGTGACCTAGATATACCTTCATCTGGTCAAGGATATCAGTGATTTCCAGGTTGGCTAATCCAGAAGACACCCTCTGTGTTTGCTGCCCTCAAACCCTCAGCATCCCGTGACAGAGATGTCTTCTTACTCCTGCTCTGGCACCCTGCTCTCTTGACTGCAGCCTACGCCATACAGCTGGTTGTCCTTCCCCCTCACTGACCACATTCCTTCTGTTCCCCTGGCTCCGGTCCCTCCTCTACCTGACATCTTAATGTGGCAATTCCCCAGGGCTTCATCTCGGCTGTCCTCTTCCTCTACACATATTCTCCAGCTGCATTACAAGTCATTTGGCTTTAAGTACATAAGTATGCTAATGATTTCCACATTTATATCTCTGGCCCAGACCTGTCCCCTGAACTCCAGGCTTATGTACACATCCGACTTCCAATCTGACAGCTCCACTTGGATAATTCCCAGACATCTGAAACTTAAATGCGCAAAAAGTAACCCCCAAACCCTTTGTCGAAATTATTTCCTTTTCACCTCTATCTTCTCCGTCTCAGTTGGAATGGCAACCCCCCACCCAGATACTCAAGCCAGGAGCCTTCCACCATATTCAATGTATTTAGAGCTTCTTTCCGTTATATTTCTGAATATATTTGACTTCCACCACCTTAGTTCAGGCCTTCCTCAGCTCTCACCTAGGAGGCTGCAAAGCCTATAAGTCAGTCTCCCCATTTCCAGTCTTGCTCCTCTCAAACCCATGCTTCAAAGAACCACAAGCATGGCATATTTAAATATGCACCAGCTTATATCACTGTCTGTTTAAACTTTCTAATTGCTTTCCACTCCACACAAAAGCAAATCAGATTCCTTCCTATTGCCTACAAGACCCTCCATGAGCTGAACCCACAAAGGCTCCAAACACACCTCGCTCCATTCTAATGGCACTGTCTTCTTTCAATTCCTGGAAATTCTAAGCTTCTATCTGCCTCAACCTTGTGTGTGTTCTGTACCTTTTTCCTGGAATGCTCTCCAGACACTCTCCTTCTTCACAAGTCTCTTCCTGCTCATCCTTTCAGGTGGTCTCAGCTAAAATGTCTCGGACTTTCCCTTAACTAACCTATCTAAAGGAATCCTCTCCACTTGTCACACTCCCTGTACACCCTACTAGCTATCTCAGCCCTCGGTTCATTTACTTAGTAACGTTTAGCACAATTTGCAATTCTTTTGGTGCGCTTTTTAAGTGTGTCTACTTTTGTTGGTCTGTCTCTCCCACCGGGATCTAAATGCACGAGGGAAGGAATTTTCTCTGACCTCATCACTCACCACTGTATTCCTCATAGCAGTGTTTGGCACATGCAAAGTTCTCCAAATATATCTCTTGAATTAATAAATGAACAAGTGAATGTCTTTAAATAAAGATTAGAGATGTCCCCACATATTCACTACAATCACCATTTTTAGTGGAGGCACTTTCTAAGGAACACAATGGAAAAAGCTGTGCAGGGGATTTGGAGTTCAAACCTCGGCCACCATTAGAGGAGTTGTCCAGCTTCTCAAAAATGCTCTGGGTTTGTGTCTTGGGGGAGACAGGAAAGAGGCATGGAGAGGCATGTTTGAGGAAGGGTGGAGAAAACCACAACCCTCTCAAGGGAGGCCCACATTTTTTAGCTTAGAAAGACAACCCACAGATACAGGGGATCTGCCTTTCCTCAAAAACCCCTGATTTCTGTCAATGGTTCCTTTGCTTCTCCCCTCCCCATTTTCTCTCTCTTTCCATGTAACTCCTGAGTTAGTGGCCACAGAGGAAGCAATCAGACAGAGGAAACACCTGTCAAATCTTCTGGCCATGAGAGAAGAAAGAGCAAACAGCTTAAGAGAAAAGAAATTCAAAAGAAAACCAATTCTAGGCTGCCAAACATGAGGTTTCTTTCTTATTTAATTCTGTATTTGCAGAAGGCAGCAAGGCATAGAGGTAAAAGCATGGGCTGATGTATTCGTTCCCTGTGACTGCTGTAACAAATTACCACAAACGTAAAGCCATGCAAATTTATTCTGAAGGTCGGAAGTCCAAAATGGGCCTCACTGAGCTAAAACCGAGGTGTTGGCAGGGCTTCCTTCCTTCTGTATGTTCCAGGGAGGAATTAGTTCTCTGCCTTTTCTAGCTTCTAGAAGATGCCTGAATTTCTTTACCTGTGGCTGCATCACTTTGATCTCTGCTTCCATTGTCACATCTCCTTCTCTGACTCCGACCTTCTTATCTCCCTCTTCTATGGACCCATGTCATTACCTTGGTCCACCCAGATGATCCAGGATAATCTCTATCTGAAGAGCCTTAATTTAATCACATCTGCAAAGTCTCTTTTGCTATTCAGAGGTTCTGGGAATTAGGACGTGGACATCTTTGGGGGAACATTATTCATTCTACCACGGCTGGGTTCCAATTTTAGTTCTGTCACTTACATACTACTCTGTGCCAAGCACTATGCCAAGTACTTTACGTATTTTTAATTCGATCCTTTAAAAATCCCTGAAATAGAGGTACTCTCATCTGTATTTTATATATGAAGAAACAGTAGCTTGGCAATGTGAAGCCACTTGGTCTTATGGTCTTGTGTTGGTAACTCTGGTAGAGCAAAAATATAAACCTGTGTCTGCTTAAATCCAGGCCCCTGCACCTGGCTGCCAGGTTGATCGGAACTTCTGCACTAACAGTCTGGGCACACGGGAAACGTTCAATAAATGGTGAGCTATTATTGTTTTTACAGTAGTAAGTTCTACCTAACCTCAAACAGCTATGTGACTCCTCTGAACTTTTGATTGCTCATAGGATCATACGTCCACTCTTTCATTTGGCAAATACTTACGATGGTCTACTACTCTGCTAGGTGCTGTCCTAGGAGTTGAACGTTGTTCTAAATGCTACTGTGCAGTTAAAATGAAACAATGGATTGGCTCAGGGTCCAATACATAGAAGATACCACTGAATACTATTCCCATTTCTCTTTTCTTCTTTCGATTATAACGTTCTTGAGGTTTCATCTGATTTTCTGATTGTTCTGATTTGTCTGCGAGTGTTTCTTTCATTGCAGTTTAGCACAAAGCAGTGATTCCATATAACATTTGCCAGGTTGAATTGGCTTCTATGTGATCTGTGGTAAGGCAATGACTTCGAATAGTTCTCTCCTTCTAATGGGCTGTTGGTGGTTTAGTTATAATCTGTAGAAGTCCAAAAATCATAGTTTTCAGGAAACAATTCGACTCTAAAACTGGGGTGATACCTTTCCAAAGTGACTTAACCCTGTTTTCCAATATGTGGAAAGAATATGTATGTGTGAATGTCTGGGAATGAGTGACAGGGTGGAGGATGGAGAGGTGAAGGAATTCCAGAGTCTGCTGGAAAAAATACCAGAGTAGGACAAAGGACTCTCTAAAGCTTGGCCAAGGGGTAGCTTTGAGACTCATTTACAGATGGGCCCATAGACGCAAAGGAGAGGAAGACACCACATGAATGGACCCACATGTGGCCGCAAACGTTCTCTGTGTTTTAGGGCAGGAGGTTTTTCATCAATTTCCTATCATTTGTTCTTTGACCCATTTTTTACTTCCTACTCTTCTCTATCACAATTTTTTCCTTTCATTTCTTATCTTACAATATCATATTATCCATTCTAAGCAATCCTCACTAAAGAAATTAAATATAATAAAGATATATTGGATCTTTTCCTTTTTTTCAAAAGGAATATCTGTGAAACAAAAGTTTGTCAGGTCGAATTTCTAAAATAAATCTTGGCACGAGGGCCCTGATGAAGTAATAATCCAGCTTCTGTTGGAGTACCATGGTGCCACTGATGGACCACTCAATAACTTGGCATCTCTTGTCAGGAACTCATCGAGGTCCTGCAAATTTAATCTAAAAATCTTCATAATTTAAAGAACTGCTAGGGAAAAAAGGTTATGAGACAAGCAAAGGAAGTCACATCATTGCTGGTAAGATTAGAGTAGAGGTTATATAGGAAGGTAAAAACTGAAATTTCTAGTGTTATCAAATATCTTCTCTAAAGATGAAATTCAGTGGCAGTGTTTTAGGTTTTAACATTATAGTCATTAATGTTACATGATGAAGTCTGAATATATGTTACATGACTCAGTCACAAATAATGCCTTAATGAAACTGAAGAGAAATCAGAATGGCTCTAAATATAATTCTTAACAATCTGCCATTCCTTTTTCTACTCTGTTTATTAACATTTGAATTTCACATAATTCTGGGTTTAGGGAAGTAACAGAAGGACATGTGGAGATCACTGGACTAGACATTAGAAGAGCTGATTTTTAGTCTCTTTTCTGCCAGTAACTAATTGTGTGATCTTAAAAAGGACACAATCACTGTGGCTTGTTCTTGCTATATAAGTGGTTTAAACTAGATAAATTTTAAGACTCCTTCAGACTCTAAATCATTAAAAATGTGTGGCCAATGTGCTCCAGAAAAGAGTTAACATATGTTGCGTAGAAACCTTATTCTGCAGGATGTTATATATGTATGCCTCCTATGGACATGCATTCCATCAACAACTACTTATTAAGGGCCCTCCTTTCATCAGATACTAAAGATACTCTTTTGGGCAAAAACTGGCATGGTCTTGTCCTCAAAGAGTTCACAGTCTAGGGAGAAAGGTAGACATTTATCACATAATTATATAAATAAAATATAGAATGATAATTGTAGTACTGCTTTGGAGAGGTACACAATGCTATAAGCATACACAAGAGGAGATTTCAATCTGGTCAGGGAAGATCAGGAAAGATAATGGGAGTGAGAACTGAAAGATGAATTTAGGTGAGGAGGAAAGGAGAAGAAATTTCTAGGTAAAAAGGACAACATGTTTAAAGGCCCTGTGGTTGCCAGGAACATATGAGGGACTGGAAAAATCTCTTAAAATGAGATGTACTATGGCATGTTTCTTTCAATATTTGCTCTTGAAATGGTTTGCTTTTCTTTCCCCCCAAAAGTAGCTAATGGAAATCATATTCCCTGTAACAAATTTTGTATAACACTTCTTAAGAGTAATTTAATTTGGGTTGACTCTGTCTTGGACCCTGCCAAAGGGGTCTTATTTCTGGAATGCCAGTGGATCCTATTGCATGTGCCCTTGGCATGGGCCTGAGATAGACAATTCTCCCACATTGTTTGTAGGATCCTTTAGTTTTATGATGTAGAGGAGAGAACAAGATGATGAATATACATGTGGATATGGGAAAATTTTTGTTTTTCACTTTCATTTATTTTTAAATAAAAATTGTATATATTTAAGTTATAAAGTACAATGAATACATATATATATATATGTTTAGTGAGATGATTATTACAGTCAAGCCAATTAACGTATCTTCTCCTCACAGGGTTACCACTTTTTGTGTGATGAGAGTACCTAAAATCTACTTTCTTAGCAAATTTTCAGTATTCAATGCAATAGTATTAACTGTAGTCATCATGCTGTATGATAGATCTCTAGACTTATTCATCCTACATAACTGCAACTTTTTATCCTCTGACCAACATCTCCCCATTTCTTACACCTGTCCACCCTTTCCCACACCTGGTAACCACCATTCTATTCTCTGCTTCTATGTAACTGACTTTTTTAGATTCCACATATAAGTGAGATTGCAGTTTTCTTCTTTCTGTATCTGACTTATTTCACTTAGCCGTTAACGGCTGACAAGTTTATCCATGTTTCAAAAGGCAGGATCTCTTTCTTTTTTAAGGCTGAACAATATTCCTATATATATATAACATTTTCTTTTTATCCATTCATCCAACAGCAGACACTTAGATTGTTTCCATATCTTGGCTATTGTAAATAATTCTGTGTGAACATGGGGGTGCACTATCTCTTTGAGGTGCTGATTTCATCTCCTGTAGGTATATACCTTGAATAGGGATTGCTGGATCATATGGTCATATGACTTGCTGGTTATATCTTTAGTTTCTTGAGGAACCCCTGTACTGTTTGCCACAGTGACTGTACAAATTTACAACCCCACCAACAGTGTACCAAGGTTCCCTTTGCTCCATATTCCTGCCAACACTTGTTATTTCTTGTCTTATTGATGACAGCCATTCTGACAGGTGCGAGGTGATATCTCACTGTGGTTTTGATTTGCCTTTCCCTGGTGATGAGTGATATTGAGCGCCTTTTAATACACCTATTGGACCGTTGTATGTCATTTTTGGAAAAATGTCTACTCAGTTCCTCTTCTCATTTTGGAATCAGGTTGTTTGTTTGTTGCTATTGAGTTGTATGAATTCCTTATGTATTTTGGATATTAACCCCTTATCTGATACATGGTCTGCAAACATCTTCTCAGATATGGAAACATTTCATAGGACACTGTGGATAATGCCAGTGAAGATTTTTACATGCTACATATTTGTGGTATAAAGAGTGCTCAATTTCTGAAACCATGAACAAAAGTGTGTATGTGAGGGATGGGGGAAGATGAGATAGTAAAGAGAAAAATCTTATTTCAGAGCCTTTTCTTCTTAGGTGGAGGACAAACCATTTTCAGAGAAAACTTTTAAGGACAAGCCTCTTCATCAATATGGAGGGGAAAAAAGTAAGATTTTTGACAAAGCCAAGATTCTCTTTTGAAATGGAGATATTTGCAATAATGAGGAGCTAAATAGGTCATGTAGTAGAAAAGGCTATCATCATTGTGGTTAGCACTGAAATAACGTTACCTTTATGGGGAGGATAGCATGAGACTGGGAATGCTTTTAGTAGCCAAACAAAACAGAAAAGAAACAGCTACAGTGGCCTAAAAAGAGGGCTTCATTTTTCTCCCATCAAGAGAAGACTAGGGGTACGGCAGATGCTGACTTTGCTCTAGAAACCAACAATGTTTCTGTAATTTTCTTTTTCTTTCCTTCATGGTCAGAAGTTGATTGTCCCAGAGCACATTATCCGATGATCACATGTATATTCAAGATAGAAAAGTGAAAGTTTTCCCAGAGACTTTTCCCCTCAAAGTTTCTTGTTACATTTTTTTTTTTCTCTTGTTACATTTGATTGCCCAGAATTGGGTCATATGACTACCCCTTAGCTGTAAGGAAGACTAAAAAAGAGGAGACAAGATAGTCAAAAGTGACTTGGACCAATCTTAATTCATCACCAGAAGCTATGCCCATCACTGTTCCATGAGCAAGGTTTCCATGAGCGAGGAAGAAGAGAGATGGGTGTGGAAAAATGCAAATAACAGAGTTTTTCCCAAGGAAAAACTCTTTTTAAAGAGTTTATTGTTCCTGCTACTGTTGTTATTGTTTATTTTGTTTATTTGTTTCTTTATTCTGGTCCTGGAGAAGTTGGAGGCTCAAACTCCAGGTCAGGGAAATACGATCAAATCCTTCTTTTCAGTTGGATGTAATCTTCTTCCTGCAACATGGCACTAGGGCGCAATTTCCCAAACAATTCCATTCTAATGTTCCAATAGAGAACCCGCTTCATAAATATTTCATGAGGAGTTTATTAAAATATACATTCCTATGTGCCCACTCTCAGAGATTCTAATTCATTAGGTCTGTGTTTAACAGGGAATTCTGTTCACTTACTACAGAGACCATTTGGAAAGCACTGGGTCTGGGGATTATAAGAACATAATGGGCGTGTAAATTCTGCCTCCCCCACTCCCACCCCCAACAAGTTGAAATCTTTTTCTATTATCCCTAAGCCTTCAGAATAATCTTGTCAGAGCCTGGTCTTTGCCGTGCTGAGGCAATAAAGAATAGACCTGGGTCAAATTTTGAGAAAAAACAGTGTAGGGCTGAAGAGCTAGAGCTTGGAGGAGACAGTTACACAACAGCAAGGGGGGCTGGCAGAGTGCTGGAGTAGGAGTCTGGTGCCAGAGAGCTGACTAAGGTGACAAGGATGGCCAGGATACATTTGTGAAATATGTACGCATCCCTCAGAGATTCTCAGAAAACCTGAGGAGTGGAATGAAGGAAAACACTGGACATCTTGGATTAGGTTAGGATGAAAGTTTAACTTATTGCTGATTGGACGCTTGAGGACTGTAGCTGTCCGTACACCTGAATTATAGTAATATTTACTAAATATGAAAACAAAGAACATGAAAGAAGCCTTGAATGAAAGCCCATTTTCTGAAATGCATCTTCAGAGTTATCACGGAAGGCAGGTGTCACTGCACCCATCGGTGTTGGTAAAGAACGTGGGCTTAGATTAAGCAGATACTTACAGCCACAATGCTGGGAAATGGTAGAGACTGCTTTTGAGACAAGATCATTTATTCCAAATCCTTTGTGCTTCTCATGACAACATTTGCCTCTCTACCTATATATACCACCTTCCGTCAAATTAAAAAGCAACACTGGTGAATTGCTAGAATCTAAGAATTAGCTCTTCATCACCTGTGCCAGTCACTTACTGAGATGTGTTCAATATGTGCCTGCTAATGGTGAAAGTACTTTCTCCAAACTCTTTCCCATTGTAGTCAAGCCTGTGATGGATACACTTTAAAGGATCCTGAGAGACTCTGCTGTTCATGGGCAAAAAATGAGAGACGTGGAAGATAATACGTGAGGAAGAGGCTCTGGGACTTCACGACCCAACAAGACCTGCACAGATTATTAAACAGTTTCAAGTGACTTAACGATGACATGGAGCCTCCTGAGAACAACAGGGTCATTGTCACCACTGTTCCAGCGGAGGAAGTTGAATGACTCGAGTACTTTCCAGCTCTCAGAGAAAATGAAAGGGGAAAGGAAGAAAATAGTGTTTATTTGCCTGGGTCACTGGGCCAGCCCAGCCGTTGTGAATTCTCTAAGGCTTCATTGCTATAGATATGTTTGCACACACGTATTTGTGTAACAGCCAAGAATCCCAGAACAACTGGCTGAGATACTCCTATGAGGAATAGGTCTGCCATTAAAAACAAGACACTACTAATTTCCCCTTTTACATTGTACTACCTACTCACTAGTTCGTTAACCTGTTTACATTGTTTAAATAGAAGGTGTATAAGTTTACTAGGTATCAATAGCAGGCATCACAGGCTGGGTTGTGCTGCTATAACAAATAACCCTAAATTTCAGTGGTTTATAACAACCAAGGTGTTTTTCTTGCTTCACCTATGCATCCATTGAAGGTTGGTAGTGGCCTCTGTTCCATGTCACCCTCACCCAGGGACCAAACATGATAGAGGCACCACCATCTGGAAATCCATAGGTCAGTGAGGTAGATAGAAGGGGAGGTGGAGAATCATGCGTGTTAAAACTCCATTTCACTTACATTTCACTGGCCAAGGAAAATCAAATGGCCTCAATTAATTTCAAGGTGGGGGTGTGGAACGTGCAATCTTCTCTTGTGCCCAGAAGGAAAGGGAAATAGTATATTAATGGAAAACAGTAATGTCTGTTATAAAAATTGGTATCCTACTACCAAAAAATCCCTGTCCATTAATTTGATCCAATGCACCACAAACTGGAACTGGCCTCAGAGTTTGTCTATTTACAAATTAAGCTTTTCCATGGTACCAATTCAAGTCCTGAGCTTGAAGGCAAACTCTGCAAGGGTCACACTCTGTAAGTCACTGATCCCAGAAACATTCCTGGCGGCATCCAATACCTTTGGCATTTCTCCACCACCATTCTTCTCATGCCTAACTTGAGCTGAGACACAACCACATCAAAACGTAAAATCACTGGCTTTTAACATAATTAATGTGTTTGAGAACTCCCTCTGTTTTTCTTCTCAAGCCCATATCTGAACTTTACCTCATCCTCATCTGTTCTCCACAAATGGGGCTCAATGACTCACTGAAGCTCAGGGACAGAGTGAGAATGCTTGTTTTATGTTATTTGGTGATTTAAAAAAAAAAACTTGAAGTTTTATTATTTGCGTCTAATTCAAAAATTTCCAAACCAGAGTAGATATGTCAAATGGTTTCATTAAAAGGAATGGTTGACTACTTATCCACAGGGATTATGCCCCTTCCCTTCCCTTCAGTCAGAGTGAAGGATTTGGATGGGACTAGAGTTAGAGTGAATCAGGAGAGGCGGCTGAGCTGTGGAGTGATGGATTCACTCATACTCACATCTCATAGTCATGGGTTAAGAAGCATAAAGAAGTATCTATGAAATCTACTAGGTAGCAGGCTCGGTGCCAAGTTGTTCTTAACTCTAGGAGATCCAGGGGTTGGTGCCGAGAAGTTCACGAATCCCTAACATGAAATGCAAGATTGTTGGCTTTTATGCATATATCTATTCTTCTCAGAAGAAGCTTCATAGCTTCATCAAATTCTCAAAGGGATCAGGATCCATAAAACATCAAGAAGCTCAGTAGGAAGATAAATAAGAAAGGAGGTCCACACTCTCCAGAAACTTATATAGACCTGTATAAACCACACTGTATATAGACAAGTGCAAGTTGCTTTACATAATGGATGCAACTCTAAAAGTCAGATATAAATCACATAATATTTAAACTGTGATGGTACTTATGTAAACTAAATAATCCTTCAGTAAGATGATCAAGGTCTAGTCTATAAATTTTATTTAAGTTCAAGTTTTGCAATAGGGAAATATATAAGATAGTTCAGATAAATTGTACTTCCTAGGTAGTATCAAATTACATGTTAAAATTCACAGGACATAAGCACATGCATGCATGCACACATACACACAGATACATGCACAAATATACTTCTTTCATGTTCCCAAACTAACAGTCACAGAGATCAGGTCAACATGCTCCTTGCATTATACTTCCCTTCTTCTATGATCATGCCATTCCCTTACATCCCAGCTTCCCATAGTCCAGGATACTCTGACAACTTTCTCACTACTTCTCTCAATGCAGGGTCCTCTTGTTCAACACTATGACATATATAATATCATACATAAATATAGCTAAATTTCTACATGATAGAGGATAGAAATGTATGAGCCTAATTCAATAATAAATATTCCGTCCCTCTTTTCACAGGCATCTCACCCCAGATGTAATTTTTCATTTTCCTTTAGAAGTTTAGACATAAGGATCATGGAATAGCAGAAAGGACACCAGACTTACAGTCAAGAGACCTCAGTCCAACGCCTGGCCCCCATGCTTGGCTCCACTCTCTATCTGTTCCATGTGACCAAGTCACTTATCTTCTCTGAAGCAGCTTTCTCATCTGTAGAATGAGAAAATAGTACCTAAGTAAGTGAAGGTTACATAAAGAACTGCTGTTAGATTGACGAAAATAATGATGAATAATAGTGAATGGACCTAGCACATGGGGTGGTAAGTAGAAAATGCTCAGGTACTTAATAAATAAATGTTACTTGAATCTGATCACAGCAAGTGCATTCAACCAAAAAAGATGGAATATTTCACATTAGGCTGGTTTCCTGGTATTTCCAGTTGGGTCTAGAAACAAAATGCCTGAAGAGCCTATTTTCAGAATTTCCTAAAACTTTTTTGAGAGAGTTTTGAATAGCTAGCTGGGATATAGATCCAAAACAAGACAAAAAACTTGATCATTTACACCCCATTTAGTGTGCACAGTAATATCCTTATGTGAAAAAAAAATGTTTCCCATGTTGCATTAGAAAAAACTTCGAGTTCTTCAGTTATCTAAAATGACATGCTGAAAATATATTAAAAATTCCTAAAACCTTTTTTTTTCTAATGGTTGAGAAATTGAGGAAGCCCTGGAAGTTCCATTATGATTACCACATGATACTGGCATTTCACATGGTTCAACCTAATTCACGAGCATACTACGTGTAAGGTTTTGAAATAGTCATTTATGATTCTAAACACTATCAAATTAATTGTGACACTGAAAATACGCTATTCCCAGCACATTCCACAAAACTAGATGAACAGAAGCCACTCTCCCCCCACGTCTGTTAACGTGTCCTTTATCTCTGCTGTCCTCCCTAAACTTACCCACTGTTACCATGTGACTCCTATCCTCTAGCACATTGTAATTTCCTTCTAAGAGTCTGGGTCTTATTTTTCTTTTGAATTAAAAAGGAGTGTACTGGATCCACATGAATTTGATGGAAATTCTCAGCTGGCTGAAAGTTGGATATGAAAAAGCAAATGATGGAAATGCCCCAGTGTTGATAATGGGAACAGCAAAAGATCAAGACAGTAGAGGATTCTTGAGCGTTGGTGAAACCATTGTTGATATGGCCAATCATGATCCAATTTTCACTCACTCCTTTGAAGGCAGGAGTGTCTGTGTTCTGGGGTTATTCAGAATTTAGGTTATTCCCTCTGTAGAAGTGCCCTTCCCACCAAACACATAGAAATCCTGTTCATTCTTTAAGGCCCTTAATCTTCCATAACACTCATTTTCCATCAAAAAATGTATATAATAATAATAATCAATCCTTCCTGTTCCAGTGGCATTTTGTTTAGACCAATAATTTACTGCTTAGTGCTTTGCGTTGAACTGGGAAATCCTGGGAGGGCGAAGCCTGCAGCTTCTTCATCTTTGGGTGTACAGTACCTGGCATACAGGAGCCAGTGAGTACATGTTTATGGAAACTGAACTGTGTTATCAGTCATCTTCTGTCTCTCAGGTGTCATAGCCTGAGAAATATTAGTGACCTCGGATCTGGAAGAGTGGTATAATCTACACCATTGAATACCGTCTCTGGCAGTGCTACAGTATATAAAAGCTAAGTAAAAGGAGTAAGACTTTGTGAACAGTAAGTAAAACAAGCAAACACAAGAGCAAGGTGTAATCAGTCTCAGAGTCACCCTAAACCCATGACCAGTATTTTTTAAAGACTTAAACAGCAGAAGGGACCAACATTCTCTGATACTAGACTGATACAGTCTGGAAAATGAGAGCCACCCTGTTTAACCGTTAAAGAATAAATCTCTTCCTCTCTCAATAAATGCCTGGGAGGGAGTAAGAAAGATAGAAAGAAAAAGAGAAGAAAGGAGAAATGCGAAAGCTGGTTGAGAAGAAAGGATGTAAGAAAAGAAGCCAAAAATTGAGAAGGACAAGAAGCACCAGAGGGAAGGATGAAGAAAGGAAAGGTCAAGAGAAAAGAAGAAAGAAACTAATATATCCATGGGGGTATTTGCTCTGTGCTTGTTAGGCAACATCATGTTTCTTTAACTAAATAAAGAAATTTAAAAGGATGCGGGAGACAGAAAAGCCATGGCAGGTCATATTGTGGTGAGAATCCTCCAGCTTCATTTAGGCTGCACTTTTCCTCAGGTGTCTGGCTGAGGTGCGTCTCCTAGACAGCCATGTTCGGTGACGCCATATATACACCCCCTTTATGAGATTTCATACTACCTACTTTAAGAGAGGGAACTTAAAATGCAGTAGGAAGGATTTATTAGTAATGTTGTAAATAAAATATGTTTCCTGTTGCTTGAACGATCTCAGCAGATTTGTATCTTGCTCTGTTGTCAGGCAGGACTTTCCAAGGGAAGTCTCCGGAGAGCACTTTCAGAATGGGATCAGCCATACATCTTTCCCTGGGCGCCATTAACTTAGACACAACCCCAATTTGGATTGGGAAAAAGTTAAACCTTTTAAAAAATATGGTCTTTCTGATAAGGCCCAAGAGGGGGAAATATATACATATATACATATATATTTCAAACCTAATAGCATACTTTCTCTGTCCAAGAAGTCAACATTTTTCACGTGTCCTCCCTGAGAATGGGGCTCGCACTTTACAAGCTGTGAACCTTTGCCCCATCGCATTTGTTCACACAGCAGGGCTGGTTTTGTCACCCACACCTGGGCCCCCCTGCCTGAGAGTTGCTCAGCTAATGACCCGCTGCTTAGCAGATTTGCTCTATACAGATTCTACTTTCCCAGATGGACTTGTTTTTTTCCCCTTCTCTGAAGAGACTTCCCTCCTCCACTTCAAAGTCTTGGTACTTGAAAACTTGATATATTTTGAACAGAAATGAAGGATTTGGAGTTAGGGAATACAGGAGAGAAAAAAAAGGGAAAAGGGTCAAAGAGCTACGGATGTAAATAAGCACAGTATATTCGTAGGGTTACACAAACACCTTTCACACTCTTGGCTGTGCACTGGCCCCATGAAATGCCTGGGTTTCAGCAAGGGAAATATAGCAGCTGGCATCTACTGAGCATTACAGGGAGACCTGTAAGGAGCACGTGGCAGGGGTCTAGACGAGGCGTGGGGGCTTCCTAAAATAAGGTACTATTGTGGGAATGGGAGGAATTAAATGAGTTTGTGAGACGCTAGTTAGTTAGCAGTTAAGGGACTTGGTTAACTACAAATGGGGAGGGAAAGGATATACTCATGGATATACTCATGGAAATGAATGTCCAGGATTTTGGCAAAGGCATTGGCGGATGGTTGCCTATTTCCATATTATGGCAATCATTTTATGGTATCTAAATTGCTCTTTTGCAAGTCCCTCTCCCCTATTAGACTATAATGTCCTTGAAGGTGGAGCATGTTGAACTTATTGCTATATCCCCTAATGCTAAATATTTGTTGTAAGATGGTGAAAGTATGAGAATAAGAATGACTCACCCTCGGGCCAGTTGGACATCAATTCCTTCCTTGGCAATTGTTCCCTAGGCCACCTTCCCTGTACTAACTTAGACTTTTTTAAGAATGAAATCCCTCAGGTTTAGATTCTGCTTGAAGGGAATTGCTATAATGTGTTCACACAAATGAGTACAGGCCTGGAGGCCAGAAGCCTAAATAAAAATCAGCCTTTGGACAAATAGTAACCTTAACTTGAGTGGAGAATACAAGGCCCAAACTGGCTCTGTACCTCCCTGAGCCCCTGAGATCTGACACCTTCCAATGCAGCATTGCTGTTCCAGGAATGAATAAGGCAAGATCTGGGAGAGAGCTGCAGACAAGTAAGAATGAGAAGGGTCTAAAGATGTAAGATGTGTTTCTATTCTTTCTGTAAAGTGAATCGAACCAGTCTCCTTTCATTGTCCTGAGCAGAACAAAAGCTGTGAGTTTGGGTGTGTGTGTGTATCCCCCAAGATAAAATAAAGGAAGTAGCAAATTAATTTCTTTAATTTCCCATCTCCCTAATTTCCTAATTTTCCTCTAATTTTATCTTTTGTTATATATATGTGTGCCCGTGTGTGTGTGTGTGTGTGTGTGTGTGTATATATATATATTCATATCTCCTTAAACAGAAAAAATAGAAAAAATGTGGATTTTCTTTGAAGGTTTCAAGTTGAAAGTGTCAGATGCAGGGTATGTATTTTGCACAGTCTTTATTTTTTTCACAAGGTAGAAAACTGCAGCTCAAAAGAAACAAAAAATTGCTTCTGTTATATGGGGACTTCAATTTCTAATAACAGTGCAGTGGGAAATAATCATTTTCCCTTGCCCATTGAACAAATTTACTGAGCAGGGCAAGACACCCACCAGTGTTCGAAGCTACTTTTTTCAGGACCAGGTCTAGCCAGACAGCAAGAGGAAGGCCACAGAAAAGATACAAATAGCCTACTAGCTCTTCTTTTCCCCCACTACCATCTCCTGCCCCCTCATCTCTTCCTTTTGTTCCATTTTATTGCAAACCAATATTTATTCACTTAATTCTTCTGTATCAATGCTCTTGACACAAACAGCCAGAGCTGCTTTATGAGAATTGATTATTGTTTGGTAAAAGCCCCTCACTCAGAAAGGGGTAGCAATCTCTACTCTAGACAGCTCTACAGATTGACACTAACTGCCCACCTCTAAGCATGCTGATCTCAGTGAACCCAAAGATACTTCTAATAAAGAAAAGGAGAAATCACTAAGTGTAACATACTCAGCATCAACTCAAATATCACCACTGAGCAGCACACAGCCACTCAATATTATTTAGTATTACCAGCTGAGGGTCCATGTAGAGACTTTGGGTCAGATGGATATGGGCTCAAATTCACTAGATCTGTGACCTAGGGAAAGTAACTTAACCTCCAAGAGCTTCAGTATTACTATTCATAAAACTGGATAATAATAGCTACCTCTTGTGCATGCAGGTGTATCTGACACGATATGTGGCCCATGTTACGTGTGTCATCATTGGCAGCTAATATTAATGTTATTATTATTATCGTTGTTATTATTAAATCAGAATCTTCCATTCACATAGGAGGATCTATTATCTTCTGCTATGGGCCTATTTCTCTCCCGTCAGCAAGGATCAATTGTTCATCTTGGTGTCTTCCTTAGCCAGCAACTCTCTCCCAGCCACCTAGGGCAAATATGGAATTGACAAGAAGACTCAGCGTCCCTGTTCACAGACTCTAGGGACTATATCCTTCTTAGGTAACTTTAAGACAATTCTCTTTGCACATAACTCCATCACCTCTAAATGGCAAAAGCTCCCTCACATCAGGATCACAGAGTGAGGTTTCCTCTCCTCACTACCTGCCGAAACCTGCTACATTTAGGTATGAACTTACTGTCTCCCCTAAGATCTGCTTTTTCAGTTTGCATTTGCAGGATGGGACATGGAGCTTGGCTTGTGGTGGGTACTCAGTAAATATTAAATTAATTGACTGACTGATTGATTAATTGATTAAATGTCTTTCCTAGAGAATCACTCTCCTAAATTAGAAAGTTAGGGAATAATTCAGAAAGAAAAGGTGTGAGCCCTGGATAGGGAGTCCACTACTCATTTTACCCATAGTCTCCTAAAAGATCTGTATCATTCTATGTCCATGGCAATGTTGGACATTCTGATCAGGTGCTATAACAAACACATTTTTAAGGCTGGCACACTGGAATTATTTCCATCCAGAGGCTATACTGACAACTTGTTTAAGCCACCACCTGCGGGTGCTTAATGTATGGCCTCACGGGGTGAAAGCCTAGCTCCCCACAGGCATGATTAATTGAATCACAAAGAATAGAATACATTTGCAACACACTTTTGAATTAACTTAGGGTACTTCTTTAAAAATTAAGATAACTGCAACAGCAACTTTGGATTTCTATTACTTTATATAATTTAGCAATCATATCATACACATAATTTAAAGTGCACTCATGATAAATGGTCCCAAAAGGATTCAGGATAAAGTCGTTGAAGCCACCTGAAGACGAGTTTTGGAGTCCTTCACTGTTCGTTCCTTTCTGGTAAATTTGGAAAATGTTACTTGCCTTGCCTATCTCACAGACTACCTATAAGAATTCAGTGAAATAATGATGTGAAAGTCTTTATAAGCTGTAAAGTGATACACAAATAGAAATCATAAGTACTATTCCTACAGTTCTCTCCAGAGCAAGGCTGAGAGGCCTCCAGAGACACACCTCTTTAGATAGAAGGCTTTCTGTGTTGAGTCCTATGTTCTAAGGGCACACATGGAGACACGCAGCTTATAGGACACTGGGCATGAAAACGTTAAAGAATGAACACCCATACACTCTGGGCCAAGAAAGGGGAGAGTGGCCTGTGATATTTATCCACAGGAAGTCAGGCATATCACAGCATCCATGCTTCTTCCCAAAGTAGAGAAACACTTTTCAATTTGGAGTTAAAGTAGGAAGTGATCCTTTCCTCCAAAGGGAGTTTAAACTATAGCATCCTTTGCCATCGCGTGTTGAGAAGGATGTGCACACACCCAGGGAGAGCACCCAGATTAAGAAGCAGAAATTTGAACACCATGTACTTATTCCTGGTTCAAAGAGGAAGGCAGAGCTTCTGCGTCTACCTCATTGTGTTACTAGTACAGAACTTGACCCTCCACCACACAAAAACAACTGGAAAACTGAGCAAAATAAAGGAAACAACGGTTTTCAGACATTCAACAACCTGCAGGCTAGGACTGTGATCCCTGAGAGAAAGGGATCCACAAACCAGCAAAGTCCCTGGCTTCCCACCTGGAGGCATTTTGCAGGTGTGAAGTAGTGAGGGCTAACTGGGCAGAGTACAACCATCTCACTGAGTTGAGAAGAGATCAGAGGTGGTGAAGGCCAAGGGGGCTGGAATTTGAGGTGCAGAGAACTGGAGAGGAGGGAGATACACAGAGGAAGAGCTCCAGAAACCTGCAAGAAGGTACCCTTGACTCTGCTGCCCACTACTATGCCGTGCACGTGTAGGCTGACACTGCACAAGTCAGTCTAAGAACTATTTCCATCAGGAGCTGTAAGCTGAACAATTCCAAGAGTCCATAAGAGATGGAAGGGAAGGGGTGTGTGTGTGTGTGTGTGTGTGTGTGTGTGTGTGTGTGTGTGTGTG
>NW_021703782.1:55979221-56034538 GCF_005190385.1 Monodon monoceros
GTGTGTGTGTGTGTGTGTGTGTGTGTGTGTGTGTGTGTGTGTGTGTGTGTGAGAGAGAGAGAGAGAGACAGAGAGACAGAGACAGGTGAGAACTAGCATATGACATCCTGGAGCACAGTGATGTCCAACAATAATGGAATCCAGAAAATTATCAATGGAATCCAAACTTAAAGAGAAGAAATTTAAACCAAATGATAGACTATTTTCTTGATAAGATAACTATATTCAGCTAGAAATTTAATACATTTAATGTATAGTACTGCAAAGTATAGGGTCAGTGATTCTCAACAAATCTTTGGATGGCTTTGTAAAATCCTAATTTATAAAATCATTGGGTTACTGTTATAAATATAGACTTTATGAAACTATTCTGGCAGCAGCCAGAACTACGCACCTGGAATAGGGAAAACCAAGTGAGCAAGGAGTTGATACTGAGCTGCTGTGCATTAGTTCATCTCTATTGGTTACTAATATTAACATGCTTCCATTTTGAGCCCTGGGCTCTTCCTCAGGACTACCTTAAATCTTCAACCAACTCTTCCCCAGGACCTCTCGAATCTTCCTAGAACCCAGAACTTAAAGGATTAAAACAAGGCAAAGGAGGGGACCTCCAGGACTCTAGACACCTGTTTTGATTACTGCTGCAAATGCCATAGTTTTGCTATATATTTTCAGCATAATCCCAGGTAAGCAGTAACCTTACCAGAGCTTTACTTACAGTGTGTATTTTCCTCTAGATATCCTACACATTAAATACATATGATACATTAGAAAAATGTGGCTAAGTCAATGTCATCCTCTAAAAAGATGACGGCTCTGAAGAGCCCACAACCACAAACGAGCTTATGCCAGAGAAACGGCCTATCTGCTAAAAGATTATGTCAGCAAAAAGAGCCAGACCCTTAACCCCTAGAGTTTCCTATTTGGTCAGAATGTTCCTTATGGAAGGAATTAATAAGGGGAATAGAAAATCTGGTCAATGTGGCTAGTCTGCTCCTTACTAGCACCCAATATCTCCTAGAAAAATAGATGCCCAGTCTCCTTTGGTGCCTGTGAGAACTGGGCCTTCCCTAGAATTCCTTCATTCATTAAACATTTGCTGAGTATATACTGTGGACCACATATGGTGCCAAGGTGTAGGAAAAGAAAAGAAAGGTGTGGATACTTCACTTGTCTTCTTTAATAACCTCAACATTATCCATATGCCATACAGTCTTTAAATGACTGTCACCAGGAATCCAGGCAAGCTATCAACAAAGCCACTGAACTGCAATTGCCATGAATACAGGGACCTAGTTTGACTTTTACACAACTGTGTCCTCAGCACATAGCATAGTTTCAGGCATATAGTAGTTGCTCAATAAATTTAATTTCCTCACTTTCTCCATCCTCATACAGGTCAGTAAGTCTGTGTCATCCAGCTATCCATCCATCCATCCATCCATTTATCTATTATTGAGTGCCTTTCATAACCCTGGAACTTTACAGTTTATATATCATATCTGTATCAGCTAAGGTTCAATCACTTAAACCACTAAAAGATATAATTCTGAAAGTGTGCTTGTTTAAAAATGATTTGTTACAGAAATTTGAGTTATGTAACTGGGGGAGCTGATTAAGCAGTCCCTGTAAAGCTGCTGTTTTCAGATCTGATGTTGAAATTCAAGTCCACAGGGAACACAGGGGGCAGAAGAAGATAGATGTAAGGTGAAGCCGAGCATGCACAAGCCAGAAGGCACAAGCACAGCCAGAGCCCATGATAATGGACTGAAACTTGCCAGTTGCTGTTGCCTCTGATCATGATGATACGGGTGTCCTCCAGAAGCTTGGTCCCGTCAACACAGAGCTAAACATATTACTTGGATCAAGAATCTGAGAAACCGCCCAAGGCAATCTACAGATTCAATGCAATTCCTATCAAAATTACCAATGGCATTTTTCACAGAACTAGAATAAAGAAATCTTAAAATTTGTATGGAGACACAAAAGACCCCAAATAGCCAAAGCAATCTTGAGAAAGAAAAATGGAGCTGGAGGAATCAGGCTCCCTGACTTCAGACTATACTACAAAGCTACAGTCATCAAAACAGTATGGTACTGGCCCCAAAATAGCAATATAGATCAATGGAACAGGAGAGAAAACCCAGAAATAAACCCACGCACCTATGGTCAATTAATCTATGAAAAAGGAGGCAAGACTATACAATGATGGAAAGAGTCTCTTCAACAAATGGTGCTGGGAAAACTGGACAGCTACATGTAAAAAAAAAAAAATTAGAACATTCTTTAACACCATACATAAAAATAAGCTCAAAATGGATTAAAGACCTAAATGTGACACCAGACACTATAAAACTCTTAGAGGAAAACACGAGCAGAACACTCTCTGACATAAATTGCAGCAATACCTTTTTTCGATCCATCTCCCAGAGTATTGGAAATAAAACAAAAATAAACAAATGGGACCTAATTAAACTCAAAAGCTTCTGCACAGCAAAGAAAATCATAAACAAAATGAAAAGACAACCCACAGATTGGGAGAAAATATTTGCAAATGATGTGACCGATGAGGGATTACTCTCCAAAATTTACAAACAGCCCATGTGGCTCAATATCATCAAAACAAACAACCCAATCAAAAAATGGGCAGAAGACCTAAATAGACATTTCTCCAAAGAAGACATACAGATGGCCAAGAGGCACATGAAAAGATGCTCAACATCACTAATTATTAGAGAAATGTAAATCAAAACTACAATGAGGTACACCTCACACCAGTCAGAATGGCCATCGTCAAAAAATCTACAAACAACAAATGCTGGAGAAGGTGTGGAGAAAAGGGAACCCTCTTACACTGTTGGTGGGAATATAAATTAATACAGCCACTATGGAGAACAGTATGGAGGTTCCTTTAAAAACTAAAAATAGGACTACCATGTGGTCCTGCAATCCCACTCCTGGGCATATATCTGGAGAAAAACATGGTCTCAAAGGATACATGCACCACCCCAATGTTCACTGCAGCACTGTTTACATGGTCTCAAACGATATATGCACCCACCCCAATGTTCATTGCAGCACTGTTTACAATAATCAAGATATGGAAGCAACCTAAATGTCCATTAACAACCTAAATGTCCACTGACAGAGGAATGGATAAAGAAGATGTGATACATATATACAATGGAATATTACTCAGCCATAAAAAAGAATGAAGTAATGCCATTTGCAGCAACATGGATGGACCTAGAGATTGTCATACTGAGTGAAGTAAGTCAAACAGATCAAGGGAAATATCGTATGATGTCACTTATATGTAGAATCTAAAAATAAATGATACAAATGAACTTATTTACAAAACAGATATAGACTCACAGACTTAGAGAACAAACTTACGGTTACCAGGAGGAAGGGTCGGGGGAAGGGATATTTAGGGAGTATGGGATTGACATGTACACACTGCTATATTTAAAATAGATAACAAACAAGGCCCCACTGTATAGCACAGGAAACTCTGCTCAATATTATGTAACAACCTAAATGGGAAAAGAATTTGAAAAAGACTAGATACGTGTGTGTATAACTGAATCACTTTGCCGTACACCTGAAACTATCACAACATTGTTAATCAACTATACTCCAATATAAAATAAAGTTAAAAAAAAAAGAAGAAAGTAGATACAGGAGAAAACATTTGGCTGTGCCATACTCAGCTATATCATTAAACTGTTGAAGATGATTTTGGAAAAAAAAAAAAAAAAGAATCTGAGAAACTGAAGGAGGAACCAGGGATCGGGGGAGCATGTACAGACCTGGTCAATGAGGTAAGCCAGCAGATAATCAACAGTATCTTTTAGCTATAAAATGGTTTTGATTATAATACTACTTCCCTTTCATCCTCCAAAACTCACTCAGGAATCTCTCTTGTGCTCCGTCCTATCCAGAAACATACAAAGAGGGAAAATCTGGGGAAATGTAGTTTAGACAAGTTGACAATTTGCAGAGCCACTGTAGCAGCCTACCTAATCTCATAATCCTAGGAGGTTGATGTTATTATTCCCACTATACAAACAGAGGAACTGAGACCGGAGAGTTTATGATCTCATAGTTAGTAATGGGCACAGCTGGGATTTAACTGCAAAGTTCCTTTCCCACTTCAGCATTATGGGAAAAAACCCAAATGCTAATAGGAAGCAGAGTGAGTGGACCAACACATTGTTGCAGGAGACAAAAAAAAAAAAAAAAAGAGCATAATAGCAGACAGTGGGGAAGAGCTGACCACTGCTGGGGCACAGTTACAGCTAAAAGCCTAGCTAGTGAGGCAGACATTGGACGTACTTCTAGAAGACACAGAAGGCCTTACACAGGGTTTCTATAAGAAGCCTGTTTTTGAAAAACAGCATCAAATTGGCTGCAGGAATCAAGATAGCCAGAGACACAACACAACCGCAAGAGGCACAATTCACTAAAAATGTAATGTAACTGTTGTCTCTAGAATTGTGCAAACAATGGTTCTGAAGCCAGGAGGCCATCACTAGACTATTTAGCTGTATATACACCACAGAGCACAGCACCACTTCAAACAAGTTGGGACAATTTATTGAGTAGATTAATACAATTGAATGAGTAGATAAATGAGGGACTACCCTAATGTACACAGAACGTTTAATTAGTTCATCCCCCCCAAAAGTATACACACACACAGGCCACATGAACTTGCCCATGGGGGGAAGGTTGAGACTTGAGAGGTCACCTATACTTGTTCATATTATTTGGTTACTGTTACTGCTAGTGCTGTCACACCTGTGTTTGGCAGGCTGTCTAGAAGTGAAGTTTTTGATGGCAATTGAACTCTTTTAATGTCTCATCTCATCTAATTTTGAAAGTTGCGTCTGTTAACGGTATATTACCACACCACATAGATGTAGTTATTAGGAACTGTCCATGTCACATTCTAAGTGAGAACAGGGAGGAAATATCTGCTGTAAGAGGAGGAGTTGTTCCATTTATAGAAATGATGAATAGCATCAAAAAAGCAGGGTCATTTATAACAATAGGTGTCAGAAGGTTTGATGCGTGAACAATAGGCTGAGCCTGATAATATCCAGAAGGAAAGGCCAGCATTGTGCCAGGGGTACAGTCAGTCCCAGCAATGCTGCATTATGAAACATTTCTTGCATCAGGCAAGCAGCCTGTGTATAGTCATCAGCTCTGGAAGGATCCCTCCTCCACTTCATTGGAGCTAGGCTGGAAGAGCAAAGTGGGAGGGGCAGGGTGGATGCCTCATTTCTGTCAACACACACCTATCATGCAGGGAATGGATAACCCATTCCACTCAAAAAAAGGGATAACCCATTCCACTCACTTCTCATGCAATCCCATTTGGAATAACCCGTTCCACTCTAAAAAAATAAAGTGATTTTCAAGAATTTGACTCATCGCTCACTTATTTGGAAACTTCCTGAGCTTTATCATTTTCCTTGAAACTACTGGGTACAGGAATGCTAGAAAATTTGTCTGAGCTCGCAGGGTGAAGCATTCTTACAGCGGGGCCAAAAAAGAAGCCAAGACCCTCCCTCTGAAAACCAGTCTTCAGATGTTCCTCCTCAGTTTTGCAATTTAGTGTATCCTCAAACCAGTGCTGTTAATGCTCCTGGGAATGCCCTTTATTTTACTAGGAAAAAAAATTCAGATGTTCAAAGGTGACTGGAATAATCTGTTCTCTCTCACAACAGAGGAACAACTCCTCCAACATGAGGATCGTTTTAATTTTGTCCTATTGTAACTTATAATGATTAGAGTGGAGAAGGCTTATTAAATACACTGGATATAAAATGAATCCAATTTTATAGTTCTTAAAGTTGGCCAGCTTTTGAAAATGTAAATTACGTGAGGATAGTGCAGTATAAGCAGTCTCGAGAAACTGAGGTGAAGTGTGCAGGAGATCAGGGCTATACTGAACATTTACTAATGAAGCTTTCCAACACCAGGTATAGGCTTCTTACAGCACCTCCAAGCTCCTAACTCATTCCACCGTTGTATTATTGATAGTTAAAACAGGTAATTGCAGGGGAAATCATCCAGTGCAACCTCCTCCTTATATGCACTAATAATTTAGGCCAAGTAAGCCAAGGACACCCAGAGATGTGGGAATCCCAGGCTGGGCCCTTTCCACTCCCTTTGCTGTGTCCCTCTATGTTAGGAAACGTAAAAAGCTGGCACTCTTTAAGATAAGGATAATCTCTTTTCCTTAGGGAGGTTAATTAAGAAGTGGCCTTGAGGTAGGGCATTGAACCCACTTTTCTACTAAGGTCATTTACCTCCATTTCTATAATGTAATTTTTCAGATGTTTAGCATTCTTTTTTATTGGGTTCTGCTTCAAGAGGCTGAAGAGTATACTTCACTTCAGTGATTCAAAGCTGCATTATCTCTTTTCTTCATTAAGAGAAATGTCTAAATAAACACTGGATTTTAGTTTAAAGGACCAGAAGACAATAGCTCAGTCTGCTTAGATCACAATATAAATTGGAGAATCTGGTTGTATAACAACTACAATTCACACTGGATAACATGCTTCTGATCTATTTCCTGTGCCTATTCTGCATCCCTCTCCCGGCTTGCAACCTGCAGTTGCTAAATGTCTTTAGTAGTAACCTCACAATAGGATTTTTGACATTTTTAAATGCCTGTACAGTAAAAATATGGAAAATGTTATTTTTTAACAGCTTTGTAAAGGTTTAAGAGTCTGTGAAAGCAGCAGCACAGTCAAAGTAAGTATCTTTGTCTGCTTGAGCTACTGTAATCAAAAATTATAGACTGGGTGCCTTAAACAACAGGCATTATTTCTCATAGCTCTTGAGGCTGCAAAGTCCAAGACCAAGGTACTGGCAGATTCAAATCTTGGTGAAGGCTCTGTTCTTGGCTTGCAGATGGCCACAATCTCACTGTGTGCTCATTCAACCTCTTTGTGCACAGAGAGAGAGGCAGAGAGAGAGAGACATGTCTCCCTTTTCATATAAAGGCATTAATCCCATCATGAGGACCCACACTCATTACCTACTCTAAACCTTATCACCTCCCAAAGCCCCAAATACCATCTCAATGGGGGTTAGGGCTTCTACATGTGAATTTGGGGGAGACACAAACATTTAGTCCATAATAATACTGATAATACCCAAATTTCCTACACGTTTTTTGTGCCCTTTTGTAATCCCTTGATCTTGTTCCTCCCCACAATCACCACCCCAGTCCCCAAACAACCACTAATCTGGCTTTCTTTCACTGCAGATTAGTTTCTATTTCCTCAAGTTACATAAATGAAACCACATAGTATATATTCACTTTTTTTTTAAGTCTGGTTTCTTTTATTCAGCATAGTTATTTTGAGATTTTCCCATGTTGTGAATATTAACAATTCTTTTTGTTTGTTTGTTTTGTTGAGTAGTATTCCATTGTTTGGATATCCCACAATTGTTTATACATGCATTGTTGATGGACATTTGGGTTTTTTCCAGTTTGGGGCTATTATAAATAAAGCTCCTTTGAACTTTCATGTACAAATATTTGTATGGATATATGTGTTTGTTTATCGTGGGTAAATATCTAGGAGTAGGATGGCAGAATAATATGATAGGTGACTGTTTAACTTTTTAAAAGACTGTCAATCTATTTTCCAAAGTGACGGTACTATTTTACAATCCTGCTATCAGCGTAGAAGAGTTCTTCCTCCACATCTTTGGCAACACTTGGTATGGTCAGTTGTTTGTTTGTTTTATAATGTTATCAAATGTTTTTTTTTTCCCCAGCTTTATGGAGATATTGCTTATATATAAGATATTTAAGTTTAAGGTGTACAACATGATGATTTGATACACACCTATATTGCCAAATGATTACCATAATAAGGTTAACACCTCCATCCCCTCTCATAATTACCACTTTTTTGTGTATGTGGCGATTTAAAAACTACTCATTTAAAACTACTCATTTAACAAGTTTCAAGTATATAATACATAATTGTTCATTATAGTCACCATGCTATCCATTAGATTCCCCAGAACTTACTCATCTTATAGGTGCAATTTTGTTCCCTTGGACCAAAATCACTCCATTACCCCCACTCCCTAGCCTCTGACAACTGACATTTTACTGTCTATTTCTGTGAGCGCAGCTTTTTTAGATTCCACATGTAAGTGACAGCATACAGTATTTGTCATTCTCTGACTTATTTCACTTAGCTTAATTCCCTCCAGGTTCACCCAGGTTGTTGCAGAAGGCAAGATGTTTTCCTCTTTTTTTTTTTTGGCTCAGTAATATTCCATGTATATATATGCTATATTTTCTTTATCCATTTATCCATCGATGAACACAAAGGTTGTTTCCAAGTCTTGGCTTTTGTAGATAATGTTGTAATGAACATGAGAGTGCAGATATTTCTTCAAAATAGTGATTTCATATTTTAAAACATATGGCCAGAAATGGAACTGGATCATACGGTAGTTCTATTTTTCATTTTTGAGGAACTTCCATACTGTTTTCCATAAAGTGGTGAATGTACCACTTTATACTCCCAACTACAGTGCACAAGGGATCTCTTTTCTCCACATCCTTACCAACACTTGTCTCTTGTCTTTTCGATGACAGCCATTCTAGCAGACATGAAGTGATATCTCATTGTGATTTTGATTTGTCTATACTCAATGACTAGGGATGCTGAACATCTTTGTATGTACTTTTCGAAAAAAATGTGTATTCAAGTCCTTTGTCCATTTTAAAATCAGATTTTTTTTCTTTTTTGCTTTTGAGTTGTATGAGTTCCTTATATATTTTGGATATTAACCCCTAATTGAATAAATGGTTTGCAAATACTTTATCCCATTTCATAGACTGCTTTTTCATTTTGTTGATTGTTTATCTTGCTGTGCAGAGGCTTTTTTGTTTGATGTAGTCCAACTTATTTATTTTTGCCTTTGTTGCTTGAACTTTTGGTGTCGTATCCAAAAAAATCATTGTCAAAAGCAAACGTCAGGGAGATCTTTCCCTATGTTTTCTTCTAGGACTTTTACAACGTCATGTCTTACATTTAAATCTTTAATCCATTTTGAGTTCGTTTTGTGGATAGGGGTCCAGTTTTAGACCTTTACATGTGAATATCCAATTTTCCCAACACCACTTATAAAAGAGATTAGCTTTCCCCCATTGATTATTCTTGGCTCTCCTGTCAAATATTAGTTGACCATTTATGCATGAGTTTATCTCTATGGTCTTGATTCTGCTCCATTGGTCTATGTCTGTTTTTATGTCACTACCATACTGTTTTGATTACTGCAGCTTTGTGATAAAGTTTGAAGCCAGAAATTGTGATGCCTCCAGCTTCGTTCTTCTTTCTAAGGATTATTTTAGCTACTCAGAGTTTTTGTGTGTCTGTGTGTGTGTGGTTCTGTATGAATTTTAGGATTGTTTTTCCTATTTCTGTGAAAAAAGGCATTACCATGCCTTTCTTGTTTTGTGACTTAACATATGATCTATCCTGGAGAATGTTTCATGTGCACTTGAGAAGAATGTGTACTGTGCTGATGTTGTGTGGAATGTTCTGTACATGTACATTAAATCTATTGGTCAAGTCCAGTGCTTTCTAATAGATTTTCTGCCTGAAAGATCTATCCATTGTTGAATATAATCCATACCATTGTTGTAGTACTGTCTATTTCTCCTTTCATATCTGTTAGCACTTGTTTAATTTAACTCAATTACCTGTTTAAAGACCATACCTCCAAATATAGACACATTCTGGGGTACTTGAAGTTAGGATTTCAACATAATAATTTTGAGTTAAGGATCTTAAATGGGGAGATTATCCTGGATTATCTGAGCGGTCCCAATATAATCACAAGTGTCCTTATAAGAAGGATGCAGGAGACTTGAGGTTCAGGAGAAGGTCATGTGATTACATCAAAGATTAGAGTGATGCAGCCATGAACCTAGAAATGCCAGACTCTAGACACCAAAAGTGGTAAGAAATAGAAAAATTTCCTGGAGTTTTCAGAAGAAACCAGCTCTACTGGCACCACGACTTTAGGCCTTTAAGACTCATTTTGGACTTCTGACCTCTGGAATTATAAGAGAACAAATCTGCGTTCTCTTAACCCCTACGTTTGTTGTAATTTATCATAGCAGTAATCAGAATCTAACACACCTGGTTAGCCACAGGCTAGAAGAGCAAATGTCTTTCCCCTTTCTGTTGGTTATCACTGCTGATCTAGTTTGTTATGTATAGTTTATAAGGTGGCACCTGCAGGCCTCAAAAGACTCTTTTGCCAGGGGACTCAATCCTGTGCAGCAAATCTTCATATTAGTAATCTCTTAAGATATTTCGCTTTCTTGACCTCACCTCCAGACAGTGGCATTACCAAGCCTTTCTCTCTGTCCCCTACCACAGTGATCCCCACAAAGAAGGGTTAAGAAGGTTTTTTTTTTTTTTCTCTTCTTTTCCCCTTGCCCCAATTCGGGGCCTATAATGTGGTGAGATCTATTTTCCATACCTCTCGGAAACCAAACGCTCAACAAGTGGGCCATGACAACCCTGCCTGGCCTTATCACTAACTCACCTCTCCACAGTGCTCCTTGCCCCACTTCAGAAACGTCAGGACACATCAACAACACTGGTGTCCTACTGGTCAGCCAACTGAGGAATAAGTGACAGTTTCCTCTTACAGCAGCTGCCCACAAACTTTGTGAATATTTTTACTCGCTCAGCAACCCCCAATCCCATTTGACTGAGGAAAAGGGACCATCTGTGTGTTTCTTCCCTTTCCCTCTCCTCATGAACACCATTCCCCTGACTCTTTAAGTCCCCTGCTTATTACTCCCATTGTCATAGATCATCAAACAAGTTTAATTCTGCTCACACCAGGAACTGAGTGGGAGTCTCATAGAAGAACCAGGCGTTTTTTAAAAACTCAGGCTTGGAGAATTTAATGGTTTTGTTCTCTACAGGGTACCACTTCTACTGTAATCTTTGCACTCCTCAGTGTTCTATAAGGAAAGAAAAAACTTCAATCAGTATCTCACATTATCCTATTACACTCTTATATCATCCTAGTTTAGATGTCTCTTTTGCATCCCAAGTGACTATATGGCTTCATTAAGCAGAGAATGATATGTATGAAAGCTAGTCCTTGACTCTAGCCCCCTCATTCTAACACCCTGTCTGTTACCAATTTATCTCAAAAGGGGCTCTTCTTTGCCATGAAAGGGTCCAGGTCAGCTAGCCTGAATAAAAAATGCAAACATATTGTCACTACTATGAAGAACAATCCAAATATAACACAAGGACTTGGCTGATGATGACCAAGTGGCTGAATTGCCCCTATGATGAGCAAAGCTCTATTTTTTATATCTCTCCACTCACATGCAATTCTGAAACAGGTGCTTTTATTTAGCTTTCCTTAATCCCCTCAGTCATATCACCTCATGCTTGCAAACACTTGGAACAGAAAGGTCTTACAACTATCCAATAAGTTAGAAAAGGCATTTGAAATATACACTTCACAACTGCAACTAGCCAGTTCCAATACCCCACAGATGCCCAGTAAATGCTGTTGATCATCTGACTAAGAGTGTAAAGTATCTCTGGGGACTCCTTAGGAAAATAAAATCTGGCCCATGAATCTTCACTTTTATACTGACTTAGAGTGTTTAGCACAAAGGTTGGCACAAAATAGGCACTTGGGAAATGATGATTGTGCTAAATGGAACTGAATGGAATTATTTATACATCTATGTCTGACCCTATGACAAAATCCTGATAGGGTGAACTAATGGATGAAAAAAAAAAAAAAGAGGATGGATGATGTACTTCTAAGTAATGGCTAGAGGAGGAAACAGTGACTTACGTTAAGTGAAGGGTAAAGTGATGAGTTTGGGGAATTATTGACTTTGGAGGCCTTAATGCTTTAAGTGTAACACTGGCTATTTAATTTGAGGTAGAAAATAAGCTTCTGATTGGAAATGAGTCAGAGAACTTCCCTTTTCTGAGGAAACCTGGTACTTTCTCAACCACCACTAGTGTGTGTGTGTGAGCGTGTGCATGCACATATGTGTGTGAACGTACATGAATGTACAGCATGGGGGTGATGATGAATGTCACAGAGACTGAAGATTCTAATTTAACACATTCCCTCATTTAGACACATAACACTGTTTTGACAAGACAAGGTTTCCTGTCTGCACATCCAAGTGTAAATGCCAAAGGATAAAGTTTTAGAGTTAACAAGACATGACTTTCTAGATGACTGTTGGTATCAAGACATATGTCTGCTCAATATATACACATGCATGTGTACACATACCAAAACATGCACCGAAAACAGCAGAGAAGGAAAAAACAGGCCAGAGAGAACAACCTCACTGCTTGTACTCATCTGAAGGAATGGACTCTGTTCTGTTATAGATGAAATCATTTGGCTATGGTGACAGAAAACTTCCCAGTGGTCTTTTACACTATACTTCACCCGAGCTCCCTGCCAACACTCCTGTGTCTTGGACTGAGCCAGGAAATATCCCTATAGTGCAAACAGACAACACTCTCGTCTGAAGCCATGCACATCCGCACAATGCAAACCCATCCATGTTTATTCCTGTGAAACCCATCAAAGGATAATAATTTAATACAACTCTCTATATGAGCTAAGCACATTTTTATCTGGGATCTGACCCTGGGATAACTTTCCTCCTATTTCTCAGACCCTTGCTGCCCCCTGTAGTCCTCCGACTTCACATTAGCATCCACTTCAGGGCCATTCTGGGAGCTATTAGAATAGAATTCTTTAAGTGTTTATTAGTGAAAAACATTTTAAGGAATTTGGTTATACAGTCAACTGAGGTCATTAAAAAATGTATCAGAAAGTAGGGCAAAGAACTGATTAAGGGAAAGTACATAATGAAATAAGTAAAGCCATTTCATAGGTGAATTTTGACTCTCCAATTATCTCAGGTGGATGAGTTACTGTAAACCAGTTGTAAAAGTCATAATATAGAGAAAGCTTGTCGGCTTAATGAAATTCACTTCCATGCCTCTGCAACTTGTGTTTCTTGTGTGATAAATGTACTCTGTTGTACACCATTTTGTTTATAAAATGACACACAAAAGCAACAACACTACAGAGCAAAGCCAGGGAAGCCTCAACCTTGGACCTGAAAGTGAGCTTTGAATGAATGCTTCTTGAGGGAGTCTGACGAAGGTCTGATGTGGCTTTCTTTCTTTTCAATTCAATGGACTTCCCCCCACCAAAGATGAAAGGAGTCTACAGCTTAGACAAAAATGGAATGAGCACATTTGAAAGTAAGGACTTAAAACCCCCCATTCCTTTTGACTACTGTGACTTTTATCCCCCAAGATAACTCCTGGGTACCACTGGCCTTAGAGGACAAGACAGTACCAAAACAATGACCACCGCAAACTACCCATATGAAATTGTGTGTTCAAAATCTTTACTCATGCAGATGTCCTGCATGTCAACCATCAGTCAAACATGTACACAAGGTGACAATTAACACCTAATGCAATGCTTCACCATCTCAAACCAACCCTTCCCCTGGCAGCAAGCATAATTTATTTTTTATTACTTCCTCTGGGTCCAGCTGTGTAGTGAAAGTTCAAACGTGTATACCATATTTTTAGCTATATGTAATACGTTAACTGGGGGAATGTGAAAATCTTAAGTGTATATAATTAACCCCAAGCATTTTAAATACCTTAATTATAGTTTCAGTTAAACTAAGCAGTTAATATCTCTAATCCAGAGTGCATATACAATGAACCTACATATTTAAAATTCAACACCAAATGAATGCCAACTGAAGATGGGAAACAAAAAGTAAAAACTTTGGAAATTGTGCAATGATATGGGTTTGTCCACTATCTAATGCCTCTATATTTGTCGTCTGCTTATTAGAGCAAAGACACCGAAAATTTTATCTTCGTAAAACTTAGGTCCCTGTCTGTAAGGTGAGTGTTTTGGGGACCTGTGCTTCCTTCTAAAGTCACCAGAATCTGCTTTTTCTTAGAGTTTGTAGAAACAGAGCCCTAACTGGCCTGGGGTGTGAGCCAGCGGGTACAGAAATAGGGTAATCTGACAATGGTATCTATCATAAAAAACTAATCATTCGGGCTTATTCAACATATCTGGCAGTCTATAAGTGCAACTCATATAAGTACTGTGACGCTTTCGCCTCCCCACAAATATTCTCCACCGGCCTGATACTTGTCCTAAAGTATCCTTCCCTTTAGAGTTAGTTGTTCCTTTGCCTGTGGTTACTGAACATAGCTGCCCATCAGATTCCCAACTTGTTACGAAACGTGTTAAGAAACAGATTCCCAAACCCTATCCTAGACCTACTGAATGAGAATCTCTAGAGACAGGGCATAGGGAATCTATATTTTAACCAGTTTTCCAGACGTGATACCATTTAGTCCAGCTGATCCAGTATCTGGACACTACTCGTTTAGAAAACAAACAGGAAACAGAGAGAAAAAGAAACACTGCTAAAACACGTAGGGCAGAGAGGGTTCTAAACTTCACCATAATAACAGAGATGAGTTTGCCAGATGAGCTAGTCGTCACCTGGAAAGGCTCACAGAACATTTCTATCCCAGGAATCATAAACTCAGATGCCTTCGGGGCAGGCAGATAACATAAATGAGCGAGGCCAGCTGAGTGGAACATGCATGGCTTCCTCAGTCTGTATTTCATTTCTCACTTTTGATAGAAACATGGGGACAATAAATATCCCAGATGCCTCTGAACCCTTTTATGAGAAAAGCAATGGTGCAAGAATGATAATAAAGGGTCACAGGCACTCAGTTGTAGTGTCCGGAGTAATAAGGAGGAGTGGGGACTTTGGCATCTGAAGAGTTCCTACCACATCTAAAGTGAGCAGCTTATATTACACTCAATTCCTGTCCATTTTTATAGCAGCAAAGCCTGTGCAAAAGGAGCGAGGATTAACAAAGGGAAGGTTAAAGAAAGGCTAGGCAGGAATGGGGAAGCATTCAATTTAAGTTGGATCTAGCCTAACAGGAAGGAAAGGCTTGTCCTAGTGTTCTCTCCATAGGAAGGTAGAGACAAAGAACCTACTGTTTTATTATATTGAGATTTTGATGAAAGAAACTGGAATTTGGAATCAGGCGTATGTGAAATAGAATCCCAGCAATCAAATTAATGAACCCTATCTGAGCGTCAATGTTTTCATTTTGTTCAGTGGGAGGTAATATCTAACTTGTATGGGTATTTTGAGGATTCTGTGTGAAAATGCATATGAAGGCAGCAAACACATGTCCTGACACACAGGGAACATTTGGTGAATAACAATTTTATTTTTTTCTTGAACTTTCCATATTTGGGTCAGAGCACACTCCCATATTCTCCTCTTTACATCTATAGCTCTATGAATATTTTAGGAAAGTGGTTGCTTTATCTCAACCATTTATGCTGTTTATAAAACTGAACCAACTCAGGCAGTGTTTCCTTAGATTTCTGCAGTCTCTCTAAGATTTCTTCTAAGCATTATACTTATACTTAGGATTTGAATAGCAGTCAGGCATTAGAAGATATTCTGTGGTTGTTTTTTAAAAATTATTTTTCATTTAAAAATTGGTGATATAATTTTTCAACAACAAGAATTTATGACCTCATGTTTCCCTTGACATAACCTGGAATTTATCTGGCCCTCTCACTTGGCCATCATGCACATACTCAGAAGATACATGACATCATTAATTATTACCAGGTCTCCAGGATTTATTTTATCTTTATTTCTTTTCATGGTATTTTAGAGTTTTTCATAACCTTGTTCTTTATCCTCTAACAAACAGAAGTAGTAAAACAGAAAGTACGTTCTCATATAGAAAAAGTAATTTCCCAGTTTGCTAATCTGGGAAAAACCAAGAATACTAACAGCAAATGCTTGTTTGATTCATTCATTCACAAGCACTACCTGAGGGACGACCATGGGTTAGAAACAGTGCTTGATGCATTCATATACATGGGAAAATGGTAATATTAGGCCCTCCACAAACAGCTTCTGAACAGAAGCTTCTAAGACAGCTTCTATTCAGTATATATCTGATGGTTGCATAACACTTTGCCTGACAATTCTAATGAAGGCACCATGATCACATCTTGACAATCAGTTACACTACTCATGACTGCTCTATATGACATACATTCCCTAGATTTAGGACCTAAAAAGAAAACCGAAACAATGTGGCATTAGATACAGATTCATCGTGTGATATCGAATTCCATCATTTTCATCTTCACTAGGTTAATTTAATAATTAATCATTTATTAATATTAAATATTCATTTAAAGGTGTTTTCATTGGCTCTTTCCCTTATGTCATTTCCCCACTATCTTTAGCATTTGGTTTCTCAGCTTCACTTTTCTTATTTTCCAAGCCAGAAAGATGCCAGTTTTCCTACTTTTACTCCACTGGTTCTATGCTCTGCAAGGGTTACACTTAGCTCTGGTCGAAAAGCAATGGAGGTAAGAACTGACTTGTATAGTGACCCACCTCCCTCCGTCCGAGCGTACACTCCCCAGTCAAGTCTGTCTGCTTCTATTCATTCTCCAGTACCATCAGGTAGATGTTGTTTTTTAACATTGTGACCAAATTGTATAGTGTTTTCTGCCCAGAGCAGTTACCTCATGGGGTTTGAGTTTATCACACCCAGAAGAGGAAGCCAGTCAATGTCTAAAAGTAAAAGGGTTTTTTTGCACTTGAAGAGACTTCAGAGTTCATCTAGATAAGCAAACTTACCGGGAGATTAAGTGATGTGACCACAGTCACATAGCTACTTCATGATGAAAACCACTAAATATATGGCTTGGCCCAAATCTTATACATGATGTGCCAAAAACAGCACTGTGACCTGTTTGGCTAAATGGGGTAAACCAGTAGAGCAGGCCACTGGAAGACCATCATCAAGAGGAACTAGAGGGCTTCCCTGGTGGCGCAGTGGTTGAGAGTCTGCCTGCCGATGCAGGGGACGTGGGTTCGAGCCCCGGTCCGGGAAGATCCCACATGCCGCGGGGCGGCTGGGCCCGTGAGCCATGGCTGCTGAGCCTGCACGTCCGGAGCCTGTGCTCTGCAACGGGAGAGGCCACAACGGTGAGAGGCCCATGTACCCCCAAAAACAGAGGAACTAGAGAACCTCCTTGAAAAGCACGTACCCGAAGAGAAGTGGAGCCAAGACAGGTAGGCCTGGTCCAGATTGGTGGTATGATTTTTTACCCAAATTCACTTCCTTCCAGCTCCCTAAGGCTCATGTCTGAGTCTTACGACAGTTTGGGCTATTGGTACAACCAGAAAGAGTTTGGAACAAAAGCCACATTTCTTTGGTACTCTTCTAAGAGGCGGTAACAAAATGGTGGGTGATTAAGGCATTTTATCCAACTACGCACAAGACAACTTGTGGCTCTGACACCTCTAGTTCTCCAGTGTACCAACAGTGGCAAAGGCAGAGCCCAGAGGAGGAGGGCAGTGCCTGTCAAAAGCAGCCGGAGAACCTGGAAGAAGCACAATGCTGCACTTTGCTTAAAGTGTGTGGCAGGAACAGAGGTCTTCAGAAGGGGCAGTGGTAGAGGATATGGCAGCATCTAGCAGAGGGCTTCCAGAACAGGGAAAGGGGGATTGTCATTGATGAAATTTGTTTTTGAGAACATTGGAGAGGTCCCTTGGGAGGAGGAGCTTTTCAGGAACCTAGCAGTTCTGCATTGACTGGTGATACAAGACACATGAAACACACATGTTTACAAGCAGTGTGATCCAATTTCAAATTCTGTGCTCATGTGGCCTAAGTAAGCACAGGTTACAAATATATATTAGCCAACTGATTGACAATATAAGTGTCAACTGGGATTAATGGACAGAAAAGATGCAAGGGATAATTTTAAGCAAATAGAATATTATATATAAAGACACGGAAGTAAGAAAAGGCATGTAGAAATAAAAGCAGTGTGTTTTGGTGAGAGTATTTGCCCAATCAACGGATCAATTCCTTCAGGTCATATCAAAATCAACTAACATGCAGCCCAATAAGTAAATATCCTGCCGCTCAGGTATCTTTATTAGTATAAATATAAATTTCCCGTGCAAGGGAAAATAGGAAAGTAACAAAGTGATTCAGTCAAAGAAAGGCTAGAGAAACATTCTTCAGTATTTCAAAATGTAGGTGCCAATGCCCTACTTGTAATGGTAAGAGCACTCTTCAGGTAGGTCAGCAAAGGAGTCCCATGACTGAAGGAGGGAGACCAATGTGGGTGTGAAGGGAGGCTAAGGCTGGATGTGAGGGACACAGTGGAAGTTTCTTTATGGAGGAGGGTCTTACATACAAGGCCGCTGAGTTCAGGTTTCATTCAATAGGCAATAGAGAGATTTCTGCTGCTTCTTGAGCAGGGGCACAATGTGATAAATATGCTGCTGGGAAGAGATAACATTAGAGCAGTGTGCAGTGTGAAGGAAGGAAAGAGGACCCCTGAAGCTTTTTCAATGACTCATGTAGGAGATGAGGGGACCAGGCCTGGGATGCTGGCACAGGGAATGCAGACAGAAACCACAAGGGTTGAGACTTACAGATGGAATATTAGCATGATTAGTATCCTCATAACTTCTAAGGGCAAGCCTGCACATCATTCAGGATGTATCCCTGGATCCAGCATCATTCCGGTGCTTAAGGCAAGTGGCAGCCAGGATAATTTCTAGAACATTTCTTTGCTTTCTTATAATTATTCTTGTCCCTTTTCTCATGCCGGAGATGCTGTGCTTTTCATATGGTGCTTGTTTGTGAGCACAGAGGCCAGAAAATAATTAGGGGGTATGCAGTCTCTGCCATGTGTTTATCAAATGCTCTTAAGAGGGAACACATTTCAAAGATCCCTGTATCCTTTGTCTCTGCCGTACTTTTAGCTTCTGTCTCTCTGGTGCTTCTGCTAGAATTCCGTCGGCTCTGCCTTCTTGTAAGAATTTTCAAAGCAAGACAGTTCTATCAACACCCCTGCCTCCTGTTAAATGAATATCTAAGATGCTATTTTCTGGCAGCTTATCTGATGGTGCTGAGATCAGAGGCACTGTGATTTTCAGCAATCGGAAGTTTGATTCCAATCTGACATATAGTATGGCTCCCGCTTCAGCAGAATCCCCCCGATGGCTCCCTCTCAGCACGCTGCCTCCACTCCCTCAGCAGCCATTAACATCAGGAAGACTTACACACACACACACACACACACACACACACACACACACACACACACACATTTATATGGAAAAGCAGACTAGAAGGGTAAAATGATTTATTGGAATCCATGGATGGAGAATATATAGTAACGAATATGGACCAAGTCATTTAGTTTTGTGATCAATGGGTCATCACTTCTGAAGTGCTCACCAATCAACAGCCAAGGATGCAATGTCCCCAGGGGCAACCAGTAATGGGGTGGATATATCCCAGTTTCTCCATCCCTCAATTCTGAACCATGGTTTCTCAGAAGCTCTCCAGGACTGAGATTCAGTTACCCACAGCAGTAGCCCCACTAATCAATGCATCCTTTACTATCTTCTCTCCCTTTCCTGGGTCACTATCGCCACTCTCTGTCTTGTGCTTACTGGGATGACTTACCAAATAAACTACCTGAACCCAAATTCTTATCTTATGGTCTGCATTTGGAAGAACCCTATCTAAAATAAGCTCCAGACTCTAGAATTGCCTCTTTCTCTCTCCCCACCGTTCTACTATCAAAATTTATTTCCCAGAGGGCCAGAAATTACAGCAGATAAGAAAAAAAAAACGTGCCTTGTAAGAAGAGAAAAGTGAGTGTTACAAGCTCTCTTTGCATTTACTGACAGTGCTGGAATGGAGAAGGTGGAGAGAACTGTGGGAAATTGAACAGTCTTTAGTTTGGAACAGCTTAGGACCAGATTCCATGGATGAGCAGCTCCAGGAAGCAGCTGGAACCTCCTCATGCTTGGAGGATCGTGTGGATTCCATACTCACTTACCATGGACACAGTCCTTCAGAAGTGTATCTTTCTCTGAGTCAATAGGAATGACAGTGCAGGGCCAATTGTCTGCTGGGCTTTGTGGCAAAGACCATTTCTTAGGCTACAAAGATAAGATTGGAAAGTTGCTGAGCCCTCTCAGTGAGGAGCTTGAGGTCCCACTGTTTGCTGAGAGTCTCAGTTAACCAGTAGCTTACAGCTCTGTCTGATACCTAGAAGCCAATTCCAGGACACGAGACCTAATGCTCCAGCTGAATCTAAGTCCTGATACAATTAAAGCCAATTGTGTAGAGGTCCATGAGGCTTATTTAAAACATTTACACACCCAAACACAAATGCTTGACATTTACCATTTTAAATATCTGAGATATTGTATTATTCCCACCTTCCACCCCAGTAACAATCTTTATAATCATATCCTAGTTCTAAAAAAATTTCGGAAAATCTAGCTGGTACTGATGAAGATGTGGAGAAATAGAGACTTTCCTACTCTGGTAGGAATATATGTATATTGGTGTAATTTCTGCAGAGCAATTTGGCAATAGGTATAAAAAGTGAATGTGCAACAGTTCTTGGGGTGTGAGAAGCAATGATACAAAAATTAAATGGAAGCAAGATAGTAGAAGGAACGTAGATCTGTGTTAAACTCATGACTTCATTGCATGACCTTGAATACATCATTTAGATAATCTCTATGACCTTTACTTCCCTCATCTCTAAAACAGGAAACATAATTCCCACATTCTTCATCTGTTTTGAAGGTTAGAAAAAATGCACACAGAGCACCCACTGTAGCATCTGTCATTTTAGCAAGACAAGTCAAAGGAGAGGGAATTTTTGTCCTTAAGGAACACTAATGGGTGGTGGGACCAAAGATGGGTAAAACTGAAGAAAATTCTAAAATTATTATCATTGTTGTAAGGAACTTAAAAATCTCATGAGGAAAGATTTGAGCAAGAGGACTGAGATCTTGTATATATTTGTGAGATGATTTATGAATATTTTTATTTTCTGACATAAAATGATGAAAAGAAGCCCACTAACTAGATATATCTATAAGAGCCTATATATCCTAAATTAATATACTATTAATTTCTTATATCTTGCTCACCAGAAATTTTTGAGTATCCTCCTCTTAAGTTTCAATAAAAATGTTTTAAAATTTATTTTGCTTTGTTGCAGAAAATATACACATTCTAAGATGATGAATTACGCATTTACTTTCTACTGTTGTTGCTTTTTTGGTTGTTACTATTACTTTGTCTAATCCAACATTCAAATATCCAATGCCTTACTAATTTTATGTCATGAATCACTGACTTCTATATTCTTGAGTTCAACATAATCCTAAAAATCAAGAGTTACCTGGGATGCTTGACATGGAAAAGGTTTGAGCAAGCAATATTTAACTACCCTCCCCCAGCACCATCATAGGTCCAAGAATCATTCCAAACTCCCTTTCTCAATACATAGGGTTATAAATTCTCAATTCTACCTATGCTAATTGCATATCAGAGCAAATTAGAATAGTTTACCTCTAATATGGATTCACCAGCAACTTACCTACCCCCACCATATATACATATACAGACACACACATTCACAGACTTACTTAATATTCATTAGACATCCAGTACATGCCAGATGTTCTGCTAGGCTCTGTACAAGTTCGGATTCAAAGAAGGAGGCAGAAGCATTGTGCTTCCTATGGGATAAGGAACTTATGAGACCTTAAACAATTATGGGAGGAGCTGGGAAAGGAAAGACCTGGAAGGGGGCCTTGCAGATTTAGAGGAAGTCACTAACCAGTCCCCCTGAAGTGCTGGCGCAGGTAGACGAGTTGGGGCACCTGGGGAAACCTGAGAAGCCAGGCACAAAGAGCAGCAGAAGTTTACGAGAACTGTGGTCTTTGTGTAGCTACTATTTCTGTGGGGCCACAGCCAAGCATCTGGTGGGGATGCTTGGTTAATAGGCCTAGCAGTTGGAAAGAAGAATTTGATGCAGAGCAGGAGAGAATGAGGACAAGCTGGGCGTCTCTGTGCATATTTTTCCAGCCTCCAAATCTCACACAAGCTCCTGTTTTGGCCAAGTATAACTTGGAACCATTCAAGAAAGGAGATTCTTGGAAATGTACTACCCAGATTAACCAATCCAAATTAGTCCATACCTGTGAACTTGTTGTCCATATATACCGCTTTTAACCACGTTTAATTTCCAAATAGAGCCAATGGCAAAATGACGTTTCTACCTAACATGATACAACTATCCTTAATATAACCGATAATGCACAACACAGCCCTCGCCAGAAGAGAATACACTAAGTTTCCTGTCTCTTTATCCATCTTTGGATGATCATTCCTCTTCTATCTGAGTCACACTCCTCCTTTGATATCTAAACATTAGACACTATTAATACATTTTATATTGGAGAGTAAATAGGAAAAGGAAAAACAAAGAAAACAAAGAGCATTTTACACACACACACATTCGCATCAAAGTAAGGAAGAAATATAACTACGAGAGTCTTTATTTCTGTAACTTGTCAGGCCATCACAACTGGGATTTATAATTTCTTTCTTCCATTATACATTTGTATTCTCTTTGTCCTCAACAAGTACCTTGGCTGGTCACGGTTCCTTGCCTGATGTCCGGGTGACTCAAACATTTGTTCCTTAAAGGTCTGTGCCGTTAGCAGTCTTACCTCTATTGGATTGTTGTAGTATTCCATTAATTTTAACATAAGACGTGGAGAAGCACTAAGAGGCATCCAGAGAACCTCCTGCTTTCCAGACATACCCTCCCCTGCCCTCACTATGCTGGAGCAGTCCAATTTCCCCACTGATGGTCAGTATCAATCACCCCCTCCAATGCAATGATTCTCTTCTTTGCCTGTTGGTTCACTGGGATGGAGAGTCCAAAATGACCAGGTAATAGTCTCAACTCCCAGTTTAGTGAATCTTCGTGTGCCCTCTGATAAAAATAGTCTTCCACTGTTCACTAAGAACTCTAAGTCAGATTGCAGCGCCTCTCCTTGTTTCTCTGGTATACTAACCCTCAACACAATCGTTCTTCGGTACTCCTACTCCTAGCTTACCACCACTTATTACAAAAGTTGTGTCACAATTTCAGGTGATTTCAGTATCGACACAGATGAACATCTGGCCCAGCATTTCCTGTACCCCATCCTTACCTCAGGCAATACGCTTCTACTTTAATCATCCTAGGGACAGGGACCGGCCAACCAGGAACCACACACAACCCAAAGCCCCATGAAATTATTCAAACTGGCCCATTCTAAGCTGTATACCCTGCCCTGCCTTGCCTTTCCCATGGAAACCCTCAAAGGTCTCTGACCTATTGCTTTCCCTTGGCTCCTGTCACCTTTGTCCTGACCACCCTTGCCTCCTGTCTCTGGGACTTGTGAGGATAATATTTTTTTTTTCCTGAGCCTGTTCTCTTTTACCTCCTGTGGCCACATCTGAGTGACCATTTCTTAAAAGAATACAAAACATAGGGTAAATAGGTATTCATTACATTGTTTTTTTGAAAACCAAATAAAAGAAAAAAAAAAAAGATAAAAAGAACTCTAAATCAGCAGAGCCCAAAGTTGTGAGGACAGGTTTTGCCAGTGGATCACTTGAGGTGAAAGGGAAGAACCTTTCCCATGGGTCACTGATTCAGAGTACATATTCATCCTAAAGAATTTTACACTAACCCTGCAGAATAGTGCTACACATTTGGTGTTACAACTGAGTCTTCAAAAGGACCTATCAGATGAATTGCTTCAGGATGATGAGGACCATAATAACACTAGGGAATCTGATAGTGAATAATTTCCATGGTAAAAAATAATCTCATGTGGAAAACTGTAACACTGAATAAAGCATTTTGGAAATCTATGGGTGGTAGTTTTGGCAGAATCAGAGGCAGGAAGACAAATTCACATCCAGGATATGTGTCATTCCACTGAGAGCAAAGTGCTATTCCTTCCATGATGGAAATAGTCCAATGTAATCAACCTTCCACCAAGTGGTTGGCTGATGTCCCTTGGAAGTGGTGGCACACTGTGGACTCAGTGTTGGTTTCTGATGGTAGTAGGTTGGGCACTCAGTAATGACTGAAGCCAAGTTGGTCTTTGTGAGCAAAGTCCATGTTGCTGACTCCATGTATAACCTCCATTTCTGCTGGGGAAAGAGGCTGACTAACATCTATAGCATGAGTCATCTTGTCCATCTGGTTATTAAGATTGACCTCTGCAGGAGGAGCTCTTTTGTAAACAACCACATGGAACACAAATATATTTATACTGTGTGCCCATTTTGAAGAGTTCTATCCACATAGCGCTTTTGGACTACTTGACACAATTATTGAATTGTGTTGTTTCCAAGTCTCTGACTATCCAGTCAAATGATCAGCCACTACCCATGAATCAGTGCAGAGCCACAGAATTTGCCATTTTTTCCTAGGCAAAATGGACAACCAGATGCACTGCTTTAGAACTGGAAGAGGGGCCAGACGCAGCAACTTTACTCTTTCCTTGGAAGGGATATTGATGAGAGACAAATCCAGATGGCTTTGTGGGCTCATCACCTTCCCCTTTTGGAAGCTTAGCAGAGTTGGCTTAGCACCACTGAGCCAGCCTACAGAGATAAGGTCTTTGGCTAATTTCAACACTCCATTCAGCAGGCAAGGCTGTTCCCTGAGCCCTCGGTATGCAGACCTTGGTCTCCAGTATTTGTCTTCCCTAGCATGTTCCTGGACCCAGAGACCTCCTGTTGTACTGCTTTTTACTGCAAGAACCAGGTACTCTTCTCCCTATCTTAGGCTAACTTACGTAATGGGGTGAGTGAGCAGGAGTTCTTTTTTTGCACATCTAGCAGTTTTCTGGCTAAAGCAAGTCTCTGCTGGACTTCTGGTCATGGTGCATATGGGGCATCTATGTCCAGCCTGTGCTATAGAGTAATAAGAACTTGAGGGACTGTGTGCACTCTACTACTTCTCTGATTTTTAAGTTTTTCACCCAATAAATTCTATGTTATATCTGAAACTCATGGTACCGTACTGAATATCTGTGACTTCTTTCATAGCAGATATCTTGATATACCCCAGACCACTGAATGTCTAAAAGCTTGACCATACTGGCACCTCCTGCATTTTTATGAGAAATACTTTCAATACTCTGACACACATATTTCTAGGGAAATGTCTACTTCCTACTCAACAGGTCCAGAAAATATAATGTCATCAACATGGTGAACCAGCATGATGTCGTTTGGAATGGGGAAGCAGAGAGGTTCCTGAGAAAAAAGTTATGAAAAGGGGATGAATAGGGACTTCCCTGGTGGTCCAGTGGTAAAGAATCTGCCTTCCAATGCAGGGGACACGTACGGGTTTGATCCCTAGTCAGGGAACTAAGATGCCACGTGCTGCAGGGCAACTAAGCCTGCACGCCACAACTATTGAGCTCACGCCTCAACGAGAGAGCCCGTGTGCCACAAACTACAGAGCCCACGTGCTCTGGAGCCTGCGCGCCACAACTAGAAAGAGAAAACCCGCACGCCACAACTAGAGAGAAGCCCGAGCGCCGCAACGAAGAGACCACGCGCAACACAATGAAGAGACTGCGTGCGCCTCAAAGAAGATCCCGCGTGCCACAACTAAGACCCAACACAGCCAAAAAACTAAAGAAAATAAATAAATAATAATAATAACTAATAATAATAAAAAGGGGGGGATAAATAGTCCTGAGATGGAACAGTGTATTGTTAACTACCAGCTGAAAGCAAGCTCCTTCTGGTATCTCTACTCACAGGTATTTACCAGGTTACTAGCTGCATACAGATTCCAGGGGATGTGTTGATTAATCCAATAAAGAAACCACATCTGTAACAGGTTACAAATGGAGTTCCCTACCATCTGATTAATTTTATGATAATTCACTGTCATTCTCTGAAGTCTGTCACCTGCACAGTCCAAACAGGCATATTAGATGAGGATGTGGTAGGAATCACCACTCCTGCATCTTTCAAGTCCTTGATGGTAGAATAAATCTCTTTAACCCTACAAGAAAATTCAGTATTGATTCTGGGTTATTGATTTAGTAGGAAAAGGAAGTTCTGGAGTTTCCATATTGCCTTTCGTATGATGAAAGGCCTCACTCTATAGATCAAGGAACCATTATGGGGATTCTGCCAGTTGCTTAGTTGCCTACTTCAACCATACATTTCATAACTAGGACAATAACTATTGCTTGACATAGTCTACAAGTGTCCCATTTGCCACTGACAACAAGTTAATCAATGCCTTTAAATCTATTCAGATTAGAGTTCTAATATCTTATTGCTATCCTTTTTTTAAAAATTTATTTATTTATTTATTTATTTATTTTTGGCTGCATCGGGTCTTCATTGTTGCTCATGGGCTTTCTCTAGTTGTGGTGAGCGGGGGGTACACAGTGCATGGGCTTCTCATTGCAGCGGCTTCTCTCATTGCAGGGCACAGGCTCTAGGCGCACGGGCTCTAGAGTATAGGCTCAGTAGTTGTGGTGTACAGGCTTAGTTGCTCCATGGCATGAGGGATCTTCCCTGACCAGGGATTGACCCCGTATCCCCTGGATTGGCAGGCGGATTCTTAACCACTGCACAACCAGGGAAGTCCATATTGCTATCCTTAATGTTGTATTTCCCTAGAACCACTTCTGGCGATACCAATACTTGTCTCAGTGTTCAAATAGGAATGATACAGGATAAGAGATTATAGGAATTAGACTTTACACAATTGTTGGAAGAGCTGGAGCAGTAAAGGTCTCAGAGAGGGAATGGAGGACTTGAAGAAGTTACTAACCAGTGTTCTCATAGCGTTGGCACAGTTGGACAAGATGGAGCTTTCAGGGAAATTCGATAAACTAGGCTCATCCAGTCACTAAACTGGAACCCCAAATGGGGACCCCTTCATGAGGAGCAGAGCAGCTGCTGCATCTATGTAGCTACCACTTCTGTGCATCTATAACCAAGCATACGGTAGTGTGACTGGGACCACTGCTGGTCAACAGAACCAGAAGTCAGGAGGCAGAGTCAAAGAAAAGGAACACAAGCTGGAAGCTGCTAGGCACTTTTTGTCTTTTTATCACCATATCTGGCCCTGAAGTTCCTCAGAGAGTAACAACTCTGCTTTAGTTCCACGTCTCAAATCCCAGGCAAGTTCCTCTTTTGAGCAGCTCCAACCCAGAGCCATAGAGGAAAGGGGATTCTGAGAAATGTAGTTCCCAACTTAACTAAGTTGACAATAGAACGACCTGGCATAATAATATTGATATGAGATAAATGAAACGTGGTATGGAAGAGAAGGGGGAGCCAGCAGAGGAGGTTAAGAAAGAGCCGTCAGGAAGAAGATAGGACAACCAGCAAGATGTGGTTTACTGGACACCACATGCAGAAGGTGCCTTAAGAAGAAAGGAGTCATCGATTCCGCCAAATATGGATGAAAAGTCAAATAAAATGAAGTTTGAAAGCTGGCCATAGGACTTGAGAACATGGAGATCGTTGTGGATCTTCAAAGGAGTGGAATGTTGATGGTGATGATGAAAATCTGACTGGCATGGTATAAAGAGAAAAAAATGGAGATAGGAGGGTGAACAATTTTTGCAAGGATTTTTGCTATAAAAATTTGTAGGTAAATGGAGTGATAGTGAAGGAGGTGCTCTAGATCAAAGAAGATTTTCATTTATGTGTGTAAGTATTTATTAAGATGAGAACTCATAATATCTTTGTATGCTGATTAAGTATAGAGGCAAAAATTAATGATGCAAAAGAAGGAAATGGTGGGGAATCATTGAAGGAGCAAAGTCCCTGAGTTGTCAGAGAAAAATGGAACCCAGTACAGATGAAGAGGGGTTGCCTTATTAGGCATATAGGCGGTTGATCCACTTTACAGGAGGGAAAGTACATGAGCACAAATTCAAGTAGACTAGTGGATTTGTTGTCTATGGGAAGATGAAACCATTCCTTTCTCACTGCTTCTGTTTTCCTAGTGAAATAAAAATCAAGGTCATTAGATGAGAGTGACAAGGGGAGGGAGTATTGAAAATTTGAGGACAGAGGAGAAATAATGCAATAGTAGTCTTGGAGAACGAAAAAATGTAAATCAACTCAGGGGAACACAGTTGCATGCTTGGCAGCACTGGAGCCTCACTTAAGATTTGTGGGTGTAAGTTTAAATTGAGACCGGTCACATTGTTTTCATGTTCTTCTGTCACTATGACTGCTATTTGGGTACAGGAGGGGAACTGCCCTTGTCTTAAACTCAGTTGGCTTTGTTTTTTTTCCCCAAGAACAGAATGCTGCTCACGCTGATTTAAGTCCCACTGGGGATTTACGAGCCAGTACAGATGTACCTTATATGGTTATTGAACCAGGAATGGAAGGTCAGGTCTCCAAGTTATTGTCTCCATCTCTTTGGGACCACATGATCCTCATGTTTGCTTTTTGAATTACATTTACTTTATTTTTTCTCTCTCTGCCAACAAGATTTTTCTTTCTTTTTGTACACTTGATAGAAAATGGCCAGCCCAGCCCAGGCTAGGCTAACCTCCCAGCTCCAAATCCCAGAAGAGGATAACTAGAGCCTCTATGTACCAATTCCAGATTGATAAGAGGAAAAATCGGATTATCTTATCTTGGGTCAGCCCTTGGGAGAGAAACCTCTGTGGATACAAAGTGGTGCACAGTATGGGTAAATTAACTGATCTAATCCCTAAAATCCTCAGGAGGAGTAGTCGGTATGGTTCTGAGAATTTATGGGCAATCCAAAATCTTTAGTGTTGTGGAAACGGAATAGTGAAGTAAATTTACATTTCCTAGAATTTCCTGTAATTAGAGAATTGAGTTTTAGAGATGGGAGAGGTATTGGAATAAGGATTTCTGCTTTCTCGTGAGGCCCAGTGAACTTTCAATCTCATCTAAGTACAGTTTCTAAAGGTGTGGAATAACTGTGAACTGCAAAGGAATGAATGTAGCAGAGATGAGGCTTCTTTCAAGAAGTGGGGTGCTTTATTTTAGGAAAGGTTCTGAGTCAAACTTGAGGGTCAGAACAGATTTAAGAATGAGCACTATGTACTTTGGCTACACACGAACAACTGCCTTTTGCCATAAACACTGACAGAGGAATATTTGTCTTGAGTTTATCTTTTCAGTTACAAATGACATAGGACTGCTGCCACGTTGTTACCTGGAAGAACATGTACGAGGTCACATGGGGCAGTGGAAACACCAGGATAAAATTAAAATATTTGGTCTGTCCGGTCCTGACTTGGCCACTAGTCAGCCGTATGATCTTCCTTAACCTGCCTGAGTCTTCTAGAACGCCGTATCTTCAGGTTTTCCTGTAGTTTCAAAACCTGTGAGTTGAAGAACTCCCAGAGAGAATGGTCCTGAGAGCATGAGCAATCACAGTAAGCTACGCCCTAAGGATTTTCAGTAGAGCTCACACCTAACTCCGAAGTCTACTGCATCCAGCCATGTCCAACAAGCGGAACAACTCAGAAGCCTGGTTGATACAGTGAGTGCTTACAGCGTGATTTGTGAATGAACGTAAATTGAAACTTGGAGACCCCCCACAGCTGACTTAGATTAACAGCAATGGGGCAACACCGTAGGTTTAGGTTGTCGAACCTCCTTAAAAACACAAAGCCTTCCTGTTTGCTCACAATCTTGTTTTTTATTGAAATAGTATGAGTAATAATAACACTAGAGCTTTCTCCCGGTACCACGAGAGTGAGACGAGGATTTTTAGCAGCTATGGTACTGATTTAGCAAGTAATCACATTGATTCTCCAAGGCATGCAAGAGCAAACAAGAGAGAGATTTGTGGGATGGGGATGGTTATTGGGTCCCAATACACTAAACAAAATATCTGCTTACACTATCACTCAGAAATGCAGATGTGTACGCACACCGGGTTGGTTTCCTTTTTAAATTAAAAAAAAAAGTGGTTCCTCAAGATATATGTGAAAATCAGACCATACGTGCTCTGAAAAGACTCATTTACCCTCTTGGCTACAATCATATCCAAAACTATGTCTGCCCAGCATCTTTGCTATTATGGAAGACAACCAGGGTAAACAGCTCTACAGTTGGCCCCAAGAATATAACTTCAAGTTAGAAAACACTCACTCTCCAGCCCATTCCCTGTCTTGAGTGAAAGCTGGTAAAACTATTAGGTATTAGAGTTCTCATAGAAAGTGCTCTGAAACAGGTAAAGTGTCATTCAAATGTAATCTTGGATTTATTTAGACACATGTGGGCAGTAAACCTCATCTGGGTTAGTCAGAAGAAATTAGACATGCAAGGTGGTAGAGACAAGAAAGACCTAACCTAGGACTGATAAGGACTCTCTCCAAAGGTACATTCTTTGGAAAGTAGCCAAGGACTTGAGAAGCCAGGAACTGGAGAGTCTTCCAAGAGCACTCCATCGCAGTGGTAACTCAGGAATGTGCTGAAACATTGGATGGATGTCCCAATGTGCTCTAGGATCAGGAAAAAGTGAAGCAATAATATAAATATTTGTTAGAATGACTTGAGTGAGCTGAAAGATGATATATGAATATAGGCAGGCCTCATGACAATCTCAACTGCATATAGAAATAAAGCTACAGAGGATTTCTTGCAAAACTGAACCAATAACCACAAACCAAGGTATTGTTTTTCTTGTGTGATAGTCCAACCATGTACTGGGTCACCTCCATACATGTGAAGAGAATTACCATTCACTGCCAAGTAGAGGAAGTCCTTTTGTAATCTTGGGCTAAAGACAAGGACTTTTAAGATGCTGAAAGTGGTTTCAATAAACATTAAAATCTGAACAGACAGGAAGGCCATGATAATGATGATAATGATAAAACGCAATGCTGTAAACACATACTAATGGGCCTATTCCATACCTTCCTTGATGAAAGAACCAGTTTTCACACACTTGAAGGAGATGAACATCTAACTTTGTGATTGGCTTAGATTTCAAGGACAGAGGGAAGTATTTAAACGATTTCTAGACAAAGGAGAGCTGGATAGGAAAAGGGGAAGGGAGATATCTTTTTCCCAGTTTAGAGTTTTGGGGGGTTTTGTTTGTTTGTTTTCATTTTGGCAAGGCCCTGTCCATAGAGGACAAATATTCCATTGCAATCCCACCCTCTTTCTGACTTGATGGTCACTGTGTCTGACTACTCCAGTCTTTAAGAAGCACGTCATGAGCCCAGCATGATCTATGACTGCACCTTGAGAAAGGCAGCACGAAGTTGGATGAGTTACGCCTTCCTATCCCCACCCTCAAATCCTCTGAGAATTCCACAGCCAGAACTATGAATCATTTCCTGTAATTCCAAAGAGGTATGGCCTGCAGTACTTAATCCAGGATAAATGTCTCTTCACTGTGTTCTGTTTGTGGGTATTTCACGGCCTCCTGACGAGAGGTGGGTTAAGCCGATCTAATTCTCCAATGCCGGTGAAAAGAGGTTAGGAGAGGATGGCAGACTGTATCATCCACCACTGATTTCCAAAATTAATAAAAGGCGGAGCCAAGCCAGTGGTAATGAGTATTCATGTCCAACCAGAAACTACCTCATTTCTGCATCTAGCAAGCATTGGCTCCTGGGGTGCGAACAATACTATTTGATACCCCATTGATTCTCCCTGGAAAGTCACTTTTCATCACCATTTTTGGGTTTGGGTGTGCTTCCTTTCCTACATGTTCAAAGAACATCTTTATTAGAAATAACTGGGTAAAAGCCCATCTCACAGATCAGTGGTACCTGTGACCCACTGCCTTCTTCCAAGAGACAGCATTAAATTTCCTCACTCAAAGGTTCCTATGTGACTGCAAAGGGCTGTGTCACTACCCCACATTGTCCCAACCCTTCTTCACCTCCTCATTTTCTCTACTTGTGAAACACACAGGCAGGCGCACACACCCACAATGCAAAGCGCTTTACCATATTCTCCAATTTAACCCTCCCCATAGCCCTGTGAACTGTTTTTATCCTTCTACAGATGAAACTCAGTGAATCAATGTGCCATACCCACACAGCTAACAAGTGGCAGAGCAGGTTTGAGCCATATTGGTGTTTTTAACCTCCACGCTCTCCTAATTGCCTTTCTGAAATGTTTCATCCAAGCTCTTATTTTATAGACGAGAAATTGGGTCCACAGAGCTGAAACCCTTTTTCTCAAGAGTCCAGGGCTTCTTGAATCCTTGGCAGGAGCTTTCTCTCAACTCAATATTGCTTTCCTCATGCTTGTTTAGCTATTGAGGCTCTTGGAAAATAAGTGTGCTATTACCACAAAGTTACAACGTAGGTTACTAAAGGCAGGCGAAGGTAATTATGTAACAGCAGCCATCTCTCTTCATGTAACTGTGGACTCACGTCAAGGAAGCCCTGACCAGGTACTCTGACAGATTTTGAGAAAGAAAGCTGTTCCATTTTTTTTCTCCCAAATACCCTCTGAAATAGAAGTGTTACTTTTCTTAAGTAAGACAAAGCATGTTTGTTTGAGGCAGTGACTGGGGTCTGAGTGATGTCGAATAGGACACTGGAAATCACTTATTTGGGGAGTCAGCCAAATGGCTGGATGGCACAGTGTTTTTTGAGAGGTGAAGGGAGAGACATTGCTCATGTTCCTACAATCAGAAGGGAACTTTCAGAGTTAAGCTTGTGTGTGTGTGTGTGTGTGTGTGTGTGTGTGAGAGAGAGAGAGAGAGAGAGAGAGAGAGAGAGAGAGAGAGAGAGAGAGAGAGTTCCAGGAGCCAAGGGGGTACAGAGAGAAAGAGGTCAAGAAGCAACTGAGGTGAAGAAAGTCATCTGATATGTGTTTGCCTTCAGGGAATTCAGAGTTTGTGATTCTTTCAGCATTTTTTTTCACATTTTATTTAGGTATACAAAATTCCATTAAAAATGAGCAGAGCAGGCTACGTGGGAGCATAAGACAAGAATTAACTTTAAGAGATAAAAATGTCTATATTATGGAAGCAATGACTTGTTTCACACATTTTGCTTATTTTTATTTTGTTTTAGAAGTATATTTATAATAAACATAGTATTTCTACAGACCTTATCAACTACTTTCTTGAGCTTATGAAGTCTGTACCAAAACTACACACACACACACACACACACACACACACACACACACACACACACACCCTATCATGCCTCAAGCCCCCACCCCACAGCACCACATGACCCAAGCATCCTCTCTTCTGGCAAGATGGAATTTTTTGCTGTTTCCTGAACGTCACGCCTTTGGCCTCTCCTCTTCTCATGACCTTTCCTCTGCTTTGGGGGTCCTTTATTCTTTTTCAAACTATAAAACCCCTACTTATGTTTCAAAGCCCAGCTTGAGTACCACCTTCTCTGTGAGCATTTCCTCCCCACCTCCACTACCCTTGATCTCCACCCCATGCCCTCTCCCTTCACAGACACATGCAAACAGCCCTGATGCATGAATTATGGATGGCTATGTGTGTCTGCCTCTCCATCTTGTCTCAACTCCACCTCTACTCTGCATACTTTAAATTCCTCCAGAGCAAAGGTGGTGTCTTCCATTTTCCTGTATCCTGCTCCACCCCACTTGCTTCTTGTGCCAGTGAAGGGCAAGTGTTTCAAGTGTTTAGATTTGTTGAATGATGACTGACTTAACTGACTGCTTGGACTGAATGAAACGCATTTCCATATCTGCTCTCTAGCTGTAAAGATGAAATATATTGAGCTAACCCAACCACTTGTCTGAAAGCAGGTCCTTGGCAATGCTTCCTGCCAGGTCCTCCTCTTTACGGTAATGAGTGAAATCAAGTCAAGCATACACCATTTGAAACCTCCACCCTAAAGTTTAACCTCTATGCTGGTTCTTTTCTATTTGCCCCTGTACACCCATTCTCCACCCTGAGCTGCCCTGCTCTGTGCTCTAGAAAACTAAACACTAGGAAATGCATTACCCAGGTTGTTTTTCCCTGTAGCTTCCAGCTAATGGGTTCACTAATGGTAGGCACTGGAGGTACACCAGAGGGCAGGAGGAGAGAGAGGCCAAGGTATTCATTTTCCTCTGTAACTTTTTTGGAATACGGTTAGGCAGTAGCTGCAATCCTCTATCTAGGCCCATAGCTCCTGTCAGGCACTCATGGCTACTATGAGAAATTACAACAAACTTGGGGGCTTAATAAGGACCTACTGTATAGCAGAGGGAACTCTACTCAGTGCTCTGTAATGGCCTATATGGGGAAAGAATCTAAAAAAGAGTGGATATATGTACATATATGACAGATTCACTTCGCTGTACACCTGAAGCTAATTCAACATTGTAAATCAACTATACCCCAATAAAAATTTTAAAACACACACACACGAATGTAAATATCATCATACTGTTCTGTAGGTCAGATATCCAACGTCGTCTCAATGGGCTAAAATCAAGATGTTGGCAAGGCTGGGTTCCAAACTGGAGGCTCTAAGGGAGAATCATTTCCCTGCCATCTTCAGCTTCTAGGGGCTGCCCATATGTTTTTGCTAATGGCCCCCTTCCTCTATTTTCAAAGCCAGCAATGTTGCATCTCTCAGATGCTTCTTCCTTCATCACATCTCCCTCTGACCACAGAAGGGAAAGGTTCTTTGCCTTTAAGGCTCATGTGATTAGGCTGGACCCATCAGGATAATTCGGAATAATGTCCCCATCTCAAGGTCCTCAACCTTAATTACATCTGCAAAGTCCCTTTTGCCACATAGGTAACATATTCATAGTCTCCAGGGATTAGGGCACAGCATCTCTGAGGGGCCATTATTCCTTCTACTACACATGGTGTTAGCTCTTATCAATTCCAATAACAGTGCTCCCTCTACTTGCCCCTTCAGGTCTGGAAGTGGCAATGCCTTTTTGATGTTGCTAATCTCTGAGGCCTCGCCGTCTGACTTCAGTTCCCCTACTCTGCCCTCAGCTCTACAAAGAATCTCCTTATTAAATTCTCTCCAATTAACCCTTCAAGCATGCCATATGATTCTAGCAAGGACCCTGATACCACAATGCTCGCTCACTCACCACAAGTAAAACTGTGTGGCTCGAGTCCTGCCGCAATTAAAAGGCCATTGATGATCCCATTAACCTATGCTAATCCTCAGCAGAGTCCAAGGATTCTGACTTATCAGCTGTCTGGATGCATTAGGACCAGTCCCACACACCATTCACTTTCCTTATATATCTGTATGAGTGAAGAGTTGAGATGGATTTTCACACTTGGTAAATAGGAAGAGGTGGCTTACTCAGCAAAGCTGATCGTTGGGCAGCTCCATTACTTAAGGCACTATTTAAATAAAGATCAGTTCACCTAGTTCCTCCTCCACAGCCAAAAGGATGAAGGACCTGAATTTCTGTTGGAAAATCAATAAAGTCAAGACTCTTCTGGGTCTGAGAACAAGACAAGTGAGGTTCGTTCCAATACATTCTTCATTTCAAAAAACTTGTTCTTCATCCTTTGACCTCGACATGATTGCCTCATGACTAAAAACATCTGCTTTGACAAGGAACAAATTTGCCATAGGGTTTGAATCCAAATTATTTAATATCTCCATGACTCAGTTTCCTTACTTATAAAGTAGAGATACCACCCTCAGGGTGAGTGCAGTGGGCTATATAAATCTTCACATTGTGTGTAATGCATGGTAAGTTCAATAAATTCTTAGTAGTTGTATTAAATCCTGCCCATTTTTCAAGGTCAAGGCCAAATCCTCACCTTCAGGAACCCTTCCTAAATTTCTCCAGACTTCAAAGATCTCCCTTTCCTTTAAAGTTTTACAAATCTTACAGCAAATACAGTAAATATTTAACACTTATTTACAGTAAAGGACATAGTCTCCTCCAGAGCAGGAGCTGTTTTCTGTTCCTTCGGCATCTGTCTTTATGCCAAACCTAGCAGTGGGTATAGAATAGACACTGAGGAAATATTTGTCAATTTACATTCTTCCAGATGGATTGCTATTATGAAGGGTACATCTCTTTTATCTTTCCTCCAGCTGCCCCGGCTCCATTTGACATTCTGAAGTCAGACAGAAGGTGGTACAGAACCCATCTGTACAAGGAAACAAAGCCCCTCCTCCTCATACAAAGTCACAAAGCTGTCACAGTTTTTCAAACTATGGAGGGTGTTCTACTTCTAAACGCTCTGTCCTATATACTAATAACGATCTATTAGAAGGAGAAATGAAGAAAACAATCTCATTTACAAATGCATCAAAATGAATAAAATACCTAGGAATAAATTTAACAAAGGAGGTGAAAGACCTGTACTCTGAAAACTATAAGACAGTGATGAAAGAAACTGAAGATGTTGCAAACAAATGGAAATGTATCTTGTGCTTATGAATAGGAAAAATTAACATTGTCAAACTGTCCATATACCCAAAGAAATCTACAGATTCAATGCAGTTCCTATCAAAATACAATACCAACGCCATTGCTCACAGAACTAGAACAAATAATACTAAAATTTGTACAGAATCACAAAAGACCCCAAATAGCCAAAGCACTCTTGAGAAAGAAGAACAAAGTTGGAGGTGACATGCTCCCTGATTTCAAACTATAGTACAAAGCTATAGTAATCAAAACAGACACACAGATCAATGGAATGGAGAGCCCAGAAATAAACCTATGCTTACATGGTCAATTAATCTATGACAAAAGAGACAAGAATGTGTCAATACAATGGGCAAAAGATAGCCTCTTTAATAAGTGGTGTTGGGACAACTGGACACCTACACGCAAAAGAAACAAACTGGATCATTTTCTTATACCATATATGAAAGTAATCTCAAAATTAAAGATTTGTGTAAGACCTGAAACCATAAAACCCCTAGGGAAAAAAAAACGTAGGCAGTATGCTCCTTGTCATTGGTCTTGGCAATATTTTTTGGATCTGTCTCCTCAGGCAAGGGCAACAAAAGCAAAAATAAATAGAACTACATCAAACTAAAAAGCTTTTGCTCAAAGTGAAGGAAACCATCAACAAAGCAAAAAGGCAACCTACTGAATGGGAGAAGGTTGTTTGCAACTGATATATCCAATAAAGAGTTAATATTCAAATTATACAAAGAAATTATACAACTCAATATCAAAAATAATTTGATTTTAAAATGTCTGAATGGACATTCCTCCATAGAAGACATATAAATAGCCAACAGACACATGAAAAGATGCTCAACATAACTAATCATCAGGGAAATGCAAATTAAAATCACAATGAGATACCACTTCACACCTGTCAGAATGGCTATTACTAAAAAGATAAGAAATAACAGATGCTGATGAGGAGGTGGGGAAATATATGTATATATTTGTTTTTCAAGAAAGGAAAAGGATTTATTAGCCCATTTCCAGGACATTTTATATATATATATATATATATATATATATACATACAATGGAATATTACTCAGCCATAAAAAAGAAGTCTTGGACTTCCCTGGTGGTGTAGTGGTTAAGAATCTGCCTACCAATGCAGGGGACACGGGTTTGAGCCCTGGTCCAGGAAGATCCCACATGCCGCAGAGCAACTAAGCCTGTGCGCCACAACTGCTGAGCCTGCACTCTAGAGTCTGCGAGCCACAACTACTGAGCCCGTGTGCCACAACTACTGAAGCCCACATGCCTACAGCCCATGCTCTGCAACAAGAGAAGCCACCACAATGAGAAGCCCATGTACTGCAACAAAGAGTAGTCCCTACTCTCCACAACTAGAGAAAGCCCACGCATAGCAATGAAGACCCAATAAATTCATTCATTCATTCATTCATTTAAGACCCAGCCTTGAATGAATGAATGAATGAACGAATTTATTAAAAAAGAGGTCTAGCATTTGTGACAACATAGATGGACCTAGAGGGCATTATGTTAAATGAAATAAGTCAGGCAGAGAAAGCCAAATATTGTATGATCTCACTTATATGTAGAATCTAAAAACAAATGAACAAAAAACAGGAAGAGACTTACAGATACAGAGAGCAAATTGATGGTTTTCAGAAGGGAGGGGTTAGGAGGTTGGTCAAAATAGGAGATTAAGAGGTACAAACTTCCAGGTAGAAAATAAATAAGTTACAGGGATGTAACATACAGCATGAGGAATATAGTCAATATTACCATGATAAAGTTGTGTGGTGATAGATGGCTACTGATCTGTTGGTGATCGTGTCACAATGTATTAGATTGTCAAATCACTATGTTGTACACCTGAAACTATACTCAGACCATGTGTCAGGCTACGTACTATAATTTTGACTTCAGGAAAAATACTAACTTCTATATTCCTTATTTTAGTCAGGATAGTGCAGGCTATGCTGCAGAAGCACATAAGTCCAAGATCTGAGGTGCTTAACACAACAAACGTTTATTTTTCTCTCAGACAAAGTATGCTGCAGATTGAGGTGACTCTCTAGGGCCTCCAACCTCCATTCAGCCCCTTATCAATCCAGGCTGATGAAGGATTCTCCATCCTCAGCCTGCACTGTCTGGAACATGCCAAAAGAGAATGATAGAGAATCTTGCACTGATTTATTAAATCTTTAGGTGATACACATCACTTCTGCTTATAACCATTCAGTGGTTAGAACAATAGTCACATGGCCCTGCCTAATGGCAAAGGGTATGAGAGCTTATGATTCTATTAATTTGGATGGAGAGGAGAACGAGACAGAGGTGAGCAATGGAAGTCTTTACCACACGACTTAAGACACTTGTCTGACTCCACACTGAATGATAATTTTCTCTCCTTCTCAACTATATATCCCTTGAAGCCAGAGATTCTATCTGATCCATTCCTAATTCTACTTCCCAATACCTCTCTAGCACAATCCCTGGCACACTATCCAAACATATTTATCAAGTTCATTTTTTTAAATTTACCAAATAGTTACTGAATGCTTACCATGTGCCTGGAGTTGTTCCAGGTGATGGAGATATGGCCCTGAACAAAATACACATATATCTCTAACCTCATGAAGTTTATTTAGATTTTAGTGTTGAAGGAAAACAAAAAAAGTAGACAAAATGTATAATAAGGTGGGTGTTGATGAGGACTACAGAGAAAAATAAAGCAAAGGGAGAGGTTATTAAATATATATGTGGCAGGGGAGGGAATAGGTGATGGCTATGTGGAACCAAACAGGGAAGAACACTGACCGACCAGGGAGTCCTGGACGGCCTGTGGTGACCGAGATAAACAAGAATAAAGATTTAATAAGATTAATCTTGATGGTCTTAAGGCAGACTGCGGTGCTGAGGCTGTGAGTTTTGAGAGTAGGAGGGAGAGGTGGGAGTCTTGCCAGAATCATAAAGAGTTTGGATATTCCTTTTTCAACTTCTCCAAATACTGATATCATGTCCAGGAAAGAGCTGGGGTTTCTGATTGTCCTCTTGACTTGCAAACAGAAGCATGGAGTTGAACCAGAGGGCATTTTAATTGAAACCCATGCATAAATTTAATTGGTTGTGTCCATCATACTCTTTAGTATTTTAATATTTTCTTCTCCTGTTTTGACTCAAATAGAAGTTCCAAACAGCATCTGTAGAATCCATTAAGATGTCCTGTCTTAAAGCCATTACTGCTTCTGCATGCTCTCTGTTCACCCTCATGTGAACTTTCTCCCTTAAGATTTGCTGGAGAGAAGACTTTTAAAATCTGTGAATTAAAGGCCCCTTTGAAGCATGCTCCAGCTGTGTTGATTTTTTTTTTCATTTTTCTTTCATATTTTTATCCTCTTAACCCCACCCAGATAATCATCTGGACTATGGTGCTTACAAATGCAACACTGAGATGTATCTTTTGTTCAACCATCTATGGTAAGTGGGTGATCTTTGTTCACCTCCTGACAACTATGAATTTTATTTAAAAGAATGGATCTTTCAGAGTTTCCATTCTTTTTATTAACACTTATAATACTTAAATCCTCCTTGCAATGAGAAAAGGAGTGTAGAGAGGCAAGTGGCCCCAATTCTGTCTCTGAGCTCTAGGCACTGAAGTTCCGTGCACGTTCTTCAACTCTGTTTCCTCTTCTGAAAGGTTAAGTTGGTGAGTTTTACAATTATTAGTAAATGATTATCATCATCAGTTTCACAGTAATTATTGTCTTTTTTGTCACTCTGTGTAGGCATTATACTAAGCACCTCACATGCGTTACATTTTGTTATTTACTTAGTAGTGGAATAGGCACATACTATTATTCTCTTCTTATACATGAGAAATCTGAGGCCCCCAATAATTTGTCCAAGGTTATACAGCTAGGAAGTGGTTGTTTTCCGCACTAATGCTTCCCAAGGACATATAGTACCAGGTACTCAGGTATTAAACAAATATATTTTTTTTAGTATATGTATGTGTGTATAAATTAAAAATAGACAAACGAAATCAAACACAGAATAACTGAGCTTAGAATCTGTGCTCCTACCTCCTAAGTCCTAAGAAAATTGGTAGTTCCTCCATAAACAAGGTTATTTTAATCTCTAATCTTCCCATACCTAATTCATTTGCTGACGGTGTTCCTTCACAATTTAGTCTTAACCATCCACTTAGTTAACAGTGGATAATATATACAGGGTTCCTCCCATTACTGACTTTACTATTTAGTAGACTATAGCTTGAGACTCCATTACAGATTTTTTTTTTTTTGAAGGATTTAAAAAATCGGTTGCCTTCAATCACCCGGGGCTTGCCTTAGACCAACGGTTCTCAACCAGGCAATGTCTTAAGATATTTTAGGTTGTCACAGCAAGGGAGGAGGTGCTATTAGCATCCAGTGGGTACAGGCCAAGGATGCTGCTAAATATCCTACGATGCACAGAGGCCAGCTCTGCACAACACAGAATTATCCAGCCCCAAGTACAGAGGCTGAGAAATCCTGCCCCAGAAGAACTAGAAATGATGCAGAGAAGGCTCATTTTCCTGATCTATCTCTCAGTATTACCCTCCTCGCCCCACCATAACTTCTATGTAGACAGACACACGTATATTTCCAGGGCCCTATGTTCAGCTCTCCTCTGGGATGCCTTTATCTAACCACAACTCATTCTTCCTATCCTTCTGACCCCTTCAAAAAAAATCATTTCTCTTTTGATCCATTCTGAAAGAGGCTTGCAAGATGATTGACTAACCAATCTCATATACTAAGTACCTTTAACTTAGCTTTGAGCTTAAAATGAGTCATACTGGCCAATTACCCACTGAATGGATGAGGTCTAAAAAATGCTTAGAATAATATTTTTTCTATCATTTCCCCCGACCCAGAGTATAATATTTTATTTTCATTGGCCAAATGGAGCCCATCCTCCAGTCTTGTCATCTAAAATGAAAGTATCCCAAGGGGCCTCCAGCAGAGCAGGTGGATGGTATAATTCAGTCAAAAGATAAGGAAAGAAGTTTAATCTCCCAATTGCCAAGAATTTTCCCCCTGATTAGAAAAGAGAATTCTGAAACTCTGCATAATTTAAAAATACTTCATGTGCTAATGGAAAAGGACTGAGAATAGAAATAAATCTTTGCTATAAATAATCAATGCTATCAAAATGTCATGGTAAAATGCTCCTCTGATAGGGACAAAGACAGATAGTTTTCTAGGGTTTTATCTGGAGAGCATCAGGCTGTGCACCAGAATGACTTCTTAGTCATTTCACTTATTTATTGGTTTGGATGTCTGTCTCCAACTACTTCCATAAATGACTCTATCCAGTTCAGAGTGAAGTACTATATATATATATGTGTGTGTGTGTGTGTGTGTGTGTGTGTGTGTGTGTGTGTGTGTGTGTGTGTGTGTGTATGTATAGATATACAATATACACACACACATCCCATATGTGTGTATACACACACACACACACACACACACACACACACACAAACTGGAGCAAAACTAAACCAAAGAGACATGGGAAAACTAGCAGCTGTTGATGGGCAGTTGAGAGGGCCATACCTCTCTCAAAGCCCTTACCAAGCGATAGTACAATTATTTGTTAATATTTTCATTTTACCAATAGACTTGCTATTCTTTGAAAACAGCTTTTGTCTTATTCATCTTTGTACTTAATTTGCCCAGCACAACATATAGTAGGGGCTCAATAAATGCTTATTGCCACCATGAATGAATACATGGGTTCATTAATTTCAATCGATAAATACTAACTCTAATTTCCTGAAAGCCTGAGATTAGAAACAAACAAAAAAACAAACACTAAAAGGAAAAGAATGATGTATTCCAGGAATGTACCATTCCAGAAAGAATGATTTGGTAAAGTATAATACAGCTTTGATTAAATCAGAGGGAAGAACAAGCTGGAATAAGATGGAATTATTTGAATGAACTAAGGAAAGAAGGGAGGGAGGGAAGGAGGGAGGGAGGGAGGGAGGGGGGGGGGGGGGGGGGGGGGAAGTGAGTGTTATGGCCACTTGTGTCCCTCCAAGTAATCCAAATGTGAGTGCCCACACTGAGATGCTCCACTTGGTCCTGGGGTTGCAAAGATGAAGAACACAAAACCACAGCCCTTACAATTCTTTGGGGAGGGGGCTGTTTCTCAGCCTTTGGCTGCACATTCGAATCACCTGGAGAGATTTTTAAGTACCCAAGCACTTTCTCTGCCCCCAGAGAAATTAAATCAGAACTTCTGGGAATGAGGCCCACCCCAGCATCAATAGCTTTTAAAATTCCCCGGATGATTCCAATTACAGTCAATGCTGAGAACCACTGGCTTCTGGTATAGTGGAGAAAAATAATGGAACTGAAGTTCATTGAAGAAATGTCTGTAGAATATACCTTGAGTAAAGGACTGAATGGGAATCAGTGTTCATTTAACATCTACTCCATCCTAAGCAAGGTGCCCTGTGTTTTACTTCTGTCTCATTTCATTCTCATGACATCCCTAGGAGGTAAGTATTATTACCCATAATTTAAAGACTAGAAAATAAAGGCAAAGATGATGGAGACAAAGTCCTTGCTATAAAGGAATTCTCAAAAAAAAAAAAAAAACACAAAGAAAGGCAGATCATAAGAAAAATATATTGGGATAAAGAAGAGGAAGCTCAAATGGAACTAAAGAGACCTGGGTTCATTTCTGTCACTATTTGGATGACAGTCCCTTAACCTGTTAGGGTCACTAGAATGGGAGTAATAGGGTTAAAATCTAAAATTCTGTAATTTTAGCAAAAGTACACTAGAGACAAAAGTAATAGTACTATGGTAACCACAATCAGAGAGAAGACAGATGTCACAGATGGAGGGCTGGCCACCAGTCCAGCCTTCAAGAGATATTAGAATCTGGCTGAGACTGCCATGGTTTACAGTTAGTCCTTGACTTTGCAAATTCAAAGGATATTGGTTCGGCTCTGAGGGACTGACACATAATAATTCAATATCCAACAGCCTGATGTATAAACCAGTCTGCCCAAGTATTGCTATATAAAGAGAGAGCTGTTTTTATTAATTTTATTAAGGCAAAGGTCACTTGGTGTACAAATCAAGTTAAAGGAGGTGTGTGAAGAAATTTTCTTCTTGGTCCTATGGCATTATTTACTTCTTTTGCTCTCCAGGGACTATGTACCCTTCCAAGAATAAACAGATAAACACTATGTGGTTTGTTTTGGGTTTTTTATTTCTCTTTGAGATTTCTTTTACTACATTCCATCAATTCCATCTCTTTGTATTAATATTGTCTTTTTATAGTACAATTGCTATTTCAGCTTTCCATTAATCAGCTTCAGCTGTTCCACTATAAAAGCTTTAGTTTATACTTGATTGTGTTACACCTTTAATCACGTAATTAAAAAGCATCAGGTTACAGTCTCAGCTGTGTTCATAGATTCATGTTCATTCCACATCAAATTCTTGAAGGAAACAAAAATAGAACTGAGAAGTTAAGGAGGCAGAGGGTCCTTGTCCAGGCTCTGCCTCCAATGGCTGTACTGCCTTGGGCAAATTATTTAATATTTCTGAGCATGAAGACTCCCTTTATGAAAGAAGAAGAAAAAGATTACCACTATCTCTTTTTGCATATGAAAAATTTTAAATAATACATTAATTTAACCACACAGTAGACACAAGGGAAATTAGTAGTATGCTTTTTCTAATTTTCCACCTGATCATTTTGACTGGGTTTGATATACTCAGATAATCTCTACCACTGATTTACTGCAACAAATCACCAATCTCATTTGCTTTACTTAAATTCTCCTTCACTGTAATTTCAACTTTCTCTTAACATTCTGAAGGCATTTTACTCTTTCCCTTAGGTTCTGACAACCCTCTGTAAGAGCTTCATAATTTCCCATTACCTCTTATGGTCTCTTATGAACTTGATAACATCACTAAGAAAGAGTCAGAATATGCAGTATCATTATTTCCACTTCCCAAATGACAGATAAGTGACACAGTGGGTAGGTGGTAGATTCAAATCCCTTCCTCTTGATTCCAAGGGTTCCCTCCACTGAGCTGTGAGTTCCTTGACACTATCCACTTTCACCAATACTTATGAGGCTCTAAGCAGTCATTCCATCCCTGGAGTTCTACTTTTCCCCTCTAAAGAGAGAGCTAAGAAGCTGTTTCTCCATGACACTTAGTTTGATGAGATGTTTTAGGGCAGTGTTTAAAGAAAAGGGCATAAAAATGGAGAAAGACTGAAAAACATATACAGTATCAACCAAAATTAATTAAAGAGTCTATGAATCAGTCCCACAGGCACAAAGCTTAAGGGTTAGGGGTCTCTTAATCTAGAAAGAAAGAAGACCGATCAGCAAACTTGTTAACTTTCTTTCTCTACATGGAGGATTAGGACAAGGGACAGTGAACAGCTGTTCTCAGAACGCAGTATTAGAGGATATGCAACCACAGGGATTTAAATCAGAGCTTCCTTACTGCAAGGATAATTAAACATGATAACAGAACTCAAAAAGCAAGCTTCCTGTGTAGTCACTATTTCTGATGATGTTAAAAGCCTTCGTTCTCATGGGCTGGATTAGGGGGACACAGGTGACTGAAAGATATAAACTGTCCCAACCTTGGGGGGACATATCAGCTTCTTGGAGTAGCAGAGATGGGGGGAGAATAGTTTTTAAAGCATATTCAATATTATATATTTTGAAAACGTTAATGGCTTTATGATTTTTCATAATGTAAACTAAAAAGGTCAAGTGTAACAAAGATGTGTGTACCATGAGAAAGGAAGATTCTTAATAGAGTGGCGGTAAGGGTCATGGGAGTAATCTGTACTTATGAGTGCAGAAGTGGACAGGTTGTTTTAAAAAAAGAAAAGCCTTGATGCACACTTACATTGTTTCCAATGACAAGTAGAATCAGTGTGGAGGCAGAAGACCAGACTAGAGGTCTAGAGCTCTTCCATATCAGAGGTCCTCCTACCAGCTTGTATGAATACCTGCCTTCTATCATCCAGTTATACAGTGAGCACCCAATTACACCAGACCCACAGTTAGGACCTCAAGGAAAGGCAAATGAAACACAGTCTCTGACCTAGAAAGGAAGCTTACAATCCAGTGTTGGAGGCAGACAGTATGATATATGCAACCAAGGCGATGGAGAGTACCAAGAACGATGGGCCCTAGAAGAACAAGGAACCAGTAACAAAGAGGTCTCAGAGCTGAGGTTTAATGAGTAAAAGTAAAGCTTAACTTCCCTTGAGTGTGAGAAATAAAGAACACAGGTTTAGAAAGAAGTAAAAATAGTAAAAAACCCTTCAATTCCTTCTTTTCGACATGTGATATAGTATCCCTAACCTCAAACAAATTTATAATCAAATATACAAAAAGCCATAACTAAGTATTAAATAGAGCTGTTAGGTATTTACCAAACATAGAACCACGGAAACTGTTCCTTAAATCTAGGCTCTGCATATACAAAGTAAATTTTTGGTCACTTGAAACAGCTATGGATATGCAATTGTTAAAAAAAAGTTTTCCAAAATGATCCCACTTCCTCCCCTGTGAGATGCAGATGCATGGAAAGTTTCAAATTTTAAATATACTCTATGTTGGAGTTATTCATGTGCAAAAATAATCTTAAATGATTTTTGCGGCATAAAGCTGAAGGTCGGCTCCTCCTCCTCCTCGTCCTCCTCCTCCCCCTCCCCCTCCTCCTTCTTCTTCTTCTACTTCTTCAGCTTCCCGAGTGTCAGAAACAGCTGAACAGAGATGTTTCTCTCAACATTCAACCAAAAAAACCTCACCTTTGGGATGAAATCAAGCATGATAATTTAAAGCCCAAAGGATGACCTTTCAGCAAGTTCCAAGTGAGTGAAACACGTTAGGGAGGCCAATGACTCTGAAATCTCAGGAGTAGCATACCTCTTGGCAAAGAACCTGATGGTCAAGCCAGGTCAAGTCACTGTACTTATTCATGCATGTACAGTGTGTATATGATAAGAAGACATGGTCCCTGCCCTCAGGTGGCTTGGGTCCTAATGAGCAATTAAACAACAATATCAATCAGTGAAGGCAAATTAAATTCTATCTCACTTTTTTAATACATATATTTTTTTAAATTTGGATGCAAATGAGTGACTTACATTCCTGGTCAATCCGATGCGGGAAGCAAATTCAAGATGCTATCTGTGTGTTGTGCCCAAATTGAAGAATGCTCAAGATACTGTGTTAAGCATGGGTTGAAGGATACTCAAGATGTTACCTGTGTGTTAGGTGCAAGTTGAAGGACGCTCAAGGTACCATCTGTGCATGTGTTGAAGGATGTTGCAATGGTTCATCTTATGTGTCAACTTGACTGGGCCATGGGATGCTCAGATTTGGGTCAAACATTGTTCTGGGTGTTCCTGTGAGGGCATTTTGGGATGAGATTAACATTTTAATTGGTAAAGTAACGCATACTGTCCTCCATAATGTGGGTGGGCCTCATCCAATCAGTTGAAGGCCTGAAGAGAAAAAAGATCCCCCCTCACCCTCCCCACCCCCCAAGTAAGAGAGAATTCACCAACAGACTGCCATCAGACTTCACCTGCAACATTGACTTTTCCTGCCTGGTGGCCCTTGAACTTGCACATTGGCTCTCTCCCTGGGTCTCCAGCCTGCTGGCCCACCTGCAAATTGGACCTGAAAGCCTTCAAAACCACATGAGCCAATTTCTTATTATCTATCTATCTATCTCCTATTGTTTCTGTTTCTCTGGAGAGCCCTGACTCATAGAGATGCTAAGGTACTAACTGTGTGTTGAGCATGAGTTGAAGGATGCCTTTCACATCCTCCCTCTTCTTCATTCTGATATCCCCACCCCCACTGCCGCATGCTTTCTCACAAGCTAGGATTTGCCCTTCTGCCCAACCCAGCATGAAATTCCTACAGTTAGTCAATCCTTGGGTAAGACAACAGGGTCAGGATACTTCTAACACAGTCTCAAGCACAATACACAGAGAAAACAGAACTAGACAAGCAATTAAGAGAACCTGGTTCTAATGCTTGCTCTGCTATAATTCAAAATGGATTAACCTTGGGAAATCTCTAAAGTAACCACTCTGGGTTTTAGCTTTGATCAGTAAAATGAGGGTATTTGAGGAAAACATGTATAATTCTCATAACAGGCAGAATATGAAAAGGAAATTTTGGGGAAGAGGAAGCCCTGAGTCCCCCACTCAGCTTTCCCCTTGGCCCCTTGTGTACCTCTCAGACCCCTGTGCTGAATTTGGGGCCCCGCAGTGTGAAAATCACTGCTCTTATTAAACAAAGACTAAGACATACGTTCCTTGGCGCTTTTCCAAGTTCTGTGGCTACCTTGCTGGATGACAGACCAAGCATTGCTTGACCAACCTGTGCTTTGGTGTCCTCAGCTGGAAAACACGGATGCAGACAGGCCCAGGCTGACTTGCCTCCCAGCAATCCTGGGAGGTTAAATTAGGCTCCACTTGCTAGGTGCCTTGAGCTCCCAAGAAAAGCAAAAGGAGGTCGGCCTAGGGATGGGGATGAGGGTGCTACCCGAGGCCTAATTAACAGCCAGGCTTTGAGAATCCCACCAAGTGAAACATGCTGCCTTAATTACCATAGGCAATAGTGCTCCTCTGGAATGGAGAGTTTGTTTAGACATTTTGATCCAAGGCAGAGCATTTCCAGACAAGAAGGATAATTTAAGAGTCAAGAGTATGATGATTTATTTGAGGGTAGAAAGAAAGAGATGGAAACAAAAAAGCCTTTTAACTGATCAGCTCTTCCCTGGGGGATGTACCCTCAGTCCCTCCCCAAGCTGAGGAAGGCAATTTAATTGTTCATAACTTTATTGACTTGACAAGGAGGCAAACAATTTTTGCTTCTCCCCTTTCCCTCACCCTCAGTACAATCAAACACTAAATCCTGACCAAGTCATTCCGCACCCTGAGGCTAAAATGATCTTCCCAAAATATAAATACGGCTCTGTCATTCCCCCACCTAAAGTACTGTAATGGATTTCCATTCTTATTGGTCATAAAGACATTGAAGTGTTCTCAACCTGGCTTATTGAAAGGCAAGGATAATGTGGCTCTTGCCTCAGTCTTCAAGTCTCCTTCGTACCAGCCTTCCTGGTTGCTGTTGGTTCCTTGAAAACCTCATGCAGGGGCAGACTCTCTCACCTCTGACATTTCTAATAAGCCATTTCCTTACTTACAACAATCTGATCCTTACAGACACTTTAGGCATCATTCTTCAGGGTCCAGCTCAAAAGTCATTCCTTCAAGGGATGCCTTCTCTTACATCTGGACTATGTCTTTGATTGCCCTGCCTGTGACTGTGTTTTCCTTTGCTACAATGATCATCATACCTTACTGTTAACACCTGCTCATTGTCTTCTTAGCCACACTGTAAGTCCCCTGAGAGCAGGTATCTTATCTGTCTCATTTGTCACAGAGTAGTTGGAAAGAGAAAGTTCTGGGTACTCATTTGTTAAATGGATGAGTGAATCCATCTTACTCCAGGAAAGAGAAGCTTGAGAGAGTGCAGGGAACACAGAAAAACAGTTCTAGAGGAAACTCAGAGAGTTCTGACTCCCCTCCCATGGCTCTTCTGTGGAGAGCAGACTGTACAAAGCTGAGGCTGTTGTGAAGATGTGTATGCTCTGGCAAGGAAGGGAATTGTAAGCATGTCACCCTGGGTATGAGAAAGAGAGGAAGAAATAAGATAAGAATAGAAAGGTCCTGGCACTGCTTGGCCAGGACCTTGAGCATTAAAACCAGTATAGATGGCACTAAGATTATTGCTATCTTTCACAGACTAGATCTCATTCTACAAGTGTAGAGAGGCCTTTACATGTACACTTTCTTTTAGTTAGTCACTTGCTCAGTTAACTCAAAAGCAAAACTCTATGCCCAGTTGAACTTATGGGAAAGAAAAAGCATACATCAAGGGTATTCTAATTTGCATTTACAGCTACAAAGATCACTCCCTTTAGTCGTCTGGTTTGAGATAACAGAGTGAATGAATAACAAAAGAGGACTTAGTTCAGGGATATGAAGGTTGTTTGCACTTAAACAGGAAGAGATAAAATGATAACCAAAGGGAAGTGGCCAAGTCTGAGTGTAAAGGAGACGCTTCATTCACCAAAGTGCTCAGGAAGCATTTCCTCTGTATCTTCAAGATCAGTTTATTTCAAACTGAGAGTTCTAACTTATTAGCGGGTCATGAAACCAATTTGGAGAGTCAACAGCTGCATTCTTCTTATTGTTGTTGATTGTGTTTTGTATTTTTAAGGATCTTTCTATGTTAATAAATGTTTAGATTTAAATTAAATCTGTTGTGCTTTTACTTTTTAAAAGATACTAAACTATTATTTTATAAGTTTCTCAGTTATATATATTGAGTGTGTCTATCTGTCTACTGAGTTGCAATATGAAATATAATTATTTGGGGGGGTCACGATGTTTGTGAAGCACTGCAAGTATGTGGTTATGTTACAGCCTCCTATGTTCTACCATCTGGGATCAGGCTGCAGAAAGACTTGCGTTGATACACACATGATCTCCTGTACCACATTCCTGGTCAGTTCAGATAAAAGCTGATTATTCCTAAAACTTCACTGCCGTGGTCAAAAGGATTAAGAAAAAAGCACCAGCTTGGGAATGTAAGTTGGTACAGCCACTGTAGAAAACAGTATGGAGGTTCCTCAGAAAACTAAAAATAGAGTTACCATATGATCCAGCAATCCCACTCCTAGGCATATATCCAGACAAAACTATAATTCAAAAAGATACATGCTTCCCAATGTTCACAGCAGCACTATTCACAATAGCCAAGACATGGAAGCAACCTAAATGTCCGTCGACAGATGAATGGATAAAGAAGATGTGGTACGTATATACAACGGAATACTACTCAGCCATAAAAAAGAATGAAATAACGCCATTTGGAGCAACATGGATGCAACTAGAGATTATCGAACTAAGTGAAGTAAGTCAGAAAGAGAAAGACAAATACCATATGATATGCGGAATCTAAAATATGACACAAATGAACCTATCTATGAAACAGAAACGGAATCATGTACCTTGAGAACAGACGTGGTTGCCAAGGCGGAGGGGGTTGGGGGATGGATGGAGAGAGAGGTTGGGGTTAGCATAGCACAGAGAACTATATTCAATATCCTGTGCTAAATCATAATGGAAATGAATATTTTTTAAAAAGAATGTATATATGTATAACTGAATCACTTTGCTGTACAGCAGTAATTAACACAACATTGTAAATCAACTATACTTCAATCAAAAAAAAAAGAAGAAGAAAAGAAAAAGGCACCAGCTAAGAGAAGATGCTGAAATATCTCAATATCAAGATACAGAGAGAGGTTCTCAAGCCAAAGAGGCAGAACGTGGGCAGGTAAGCACTAGCCAATCAGCTATCTTGTGTTTAGTCAGCTCTAGTGGATGTGAGAAGTTCACGGGGGAATCCTGGAGTGCTCATAGGAAGGATCATGTGCAAGGAGGGTCCTACCGGAACCTCAAGAGTCTGGAGCAAGAGGATTTCTTAGTGCAAGTGATCACTGTAGAATTGATGGGAATGACATTACTAGTTAATTACCCTCATTCTACAGCTTGGATCTAAGCAGAGAATAAATGAGTAAGACACCCCAGAACTTTACGGCACATGATCTAGGAGAGTCATACAGGGAGTAAACATGTCACAGATTAGGCTATAGTATGTAAAAAACTCTTATGTAAATAAGAACTGGGAAGATGCAGGCCCACTCCTTCCCTATGCTATGGGTCTTGCTCAAGCTATGAATTGTAGAAAATGGGTTTTTGGGATTTGAAAGAAACACAGGCTGTCTCCTGGGAGTCCCACCGACATCCTTCCCCATAAAGTTTATTATAAGGCTTCACAGGCGGTTTTGCATATGCACAAATGTAATTTTGTTCACAAACCATGACTATCCCATCCATCCAAGATAATCTGGCCCACAAGTGGTGAACGGAGAAAACTGAATGCCTGAGAAATGGTTCACAGTGGCAACTATAACTCGTAAGAAAGGCAGACATTCAAGTTATCCAGGCCATGCAACGCCTACCTATACCATGATCTCATTGGTAAGCTAGATAATCATCAGAAGCACTTCGCATGAACCTGTTCTCAGAGCAGGGGATTGAGTTGTAGACTTCGATAGTTTTTTTTTTTTTCCTCAGGTTTTGGTGGCCTTAAGTGTCTCTCAATAAGGAATAGACCAACCAGAGGTCCTAGACGGTGAAGTCTGAAGACCAACACCATGGTCTTCTCTGTCCATTTCTCCATCATTTGCTATTCTCTGACTTCGCTGTCACTCATTCTCCTTCTTTCTCCCTCTTTCCAATCCCTTCCTCACCAGGAGAATTACTTATAAGAAAGGACTTCCAAAAGCTTAAGCATCTTGTACACAATTTAAAGAGAACTTTTCATGGATGTCTATGATTTCATTCCAAAGTACCCATTGTAGTTTGAAACAAGTGTATAGAATCATACCAACATCAAATTATCATTGAATATTAATCTTCCTAGAAAGATCATATTTTCAAGTCAAAACAATTTCATATTTTTGCTGTTTAAATAATGGCTTTATAAAGTTTTTTAAAAGGTTTCCCTGTGGAATCTGGCTGGAAACAGGAAGAAAGATGGTTGATGTTTATTATAAGCTGTCATGTTCTATTTGATATATTACCATATATATTTTGCTACTTTGATAAAGTAGTTCTCATTTTATCTTTTTTTTTTTAAACCTTGGGTTTTTAAAATTAATTTATTTTATTTATTTAGTTTTGGCTGCATTGGGTCTTTGTTGCTGTGTGCTGGCTTTCTCTAGTTGCAGTAAGCAGGGGCTACTCTTCCTTACAATGCGTGGGCTTCTCATTGTGGTGGCTTCTCTTGTAGCAGAGTATGGGCTCTAGGCATGCGGGCTCAGTAGTTGTGGCTCACGGGCTCTAGAGCTCAGGCTCAGTAGTTGTGGTGCACGGGCTTAGTTACTGCGCGGCATGTGGGATCTTCCCAGACCAGGGCTCAAACCCGTGTCCCCGACACTGGCAGGTGGATTCCCAACTGCGCCACCAGGGGAGCCCTCATTTTATCTTAATTCAACTAAATGAAACTCTCATTTACCTAGATTTTTCCATCTCAATAACGAAGAAGCATATGATAATATAACAAGCTATTCACTAAAAAATTTAACATAGCCGAAATCCAGAGCATAATAAGCAACTAATAATCTCTACTGCTCAATTACCGTATATGTAAATGTTTTTAAATTCTGCATTGATTATTCTGAGGAAATGCAAGTGGTCATTACATATTACATTTTGGTGATTCACCTTTCTTATATGTCTTTTAAAATAGTTACTTACACTTCACTAGTCCTTGACTTTTATACACTGGTTTCATGATTTTCCCATGACTTCTCCACAAGTTCAGAGCAAAAGTCCATCAGCCAGCGTTTTGCCTTACCATCTAATGTGTGCCACCTAGTGGTCAAACCAACACCAGCAGGCATAAAGGTCAAAAGATGGTCCTGATGGAAACCACAGTTACTGCTATCCCAGTAACCTGTCAGTGTCTAAGAATCCAATGCTTGATGAATATGAGAGTTTCTTGTGTCCTTCCATAAAATAGCAGAAAATGTGAATTTTAGACTGAAATTATTGGAAATGAAATTCAGGAAAAGAAAAGCAATGAACTCTAAGTAATCAGCTGATCAACCAGTACCAGGAAAGCCAACGTCTAGTTACTTATTTTAACAAAATGCTCTCTTGGAAAAAAGTCAAATACTAAAGGTTGTAATCATGCAAATTATGCAACCTACTGTGAAATTTTACTCCTCAAAAATAGTCACTTGACTTAAAAAAAAAAAGAAAGTCACTTGACTGATTATGCTCCAAGGTAAAGCTGTGGGCAAAACTCTGTATAATACAGAGGCCTGGAGAAGGGAAAGCTTAAAAACAATCACAGGACCAAAGTGATTCTAAATGGTTTTCAAGAAACGTTTTTGTTGTTTTTTAGTCCTTGCCCGGCACCAGTCTCTTCTGAAGTGAATCTCCATTCATTCATTCATTCAGCAACTATATTTTGAATAAATACCATGTGACAGGCATTTTCAGGAGGAAAGATAAAACAGGAAACAAGGCAACTAAGAGTTTTTCTCTCATGAACATTATATGTCAGTGCAAAAGACAGTAAAAAATAAGTAGATCATAAATTGGTAAAATAATTTTATATGGTGATAAATGCTATAAAAAAAACCAGAGCTGGCTATAATAAGATAGAGAATGATGGTGGGGGTGGAGGGGACGCTTTCAGATCAGGTGACCAGGCAAGGCCTTTTAAGGGCATGGTCTTTGAGCTGTGACCGGAATGTTGAGAAGGAGACACACATGTTACGAGATAGGGAACAGAATTCCAGGCAAAGGGCACAGCAAACATGAACGTCCTCAAGTGAGACTGAGTATTGTATGGTGGAAAATTACAAGGAGGCCATAATGTGGCTGGATACTGTCAAGAGAGGAGAGGGGAGTAGTAAGAGATGAGAGTGAAGTTGTAGGCAAGAAGCAATGGTAAAGAATAGTATTTTACATTAAGGGTAAAATCAAGCCAAGAAAGCAAAGGAAAGTTTGAGTAAGGGATGATATGGTCTAATATACGTTTTATGAAAAATTACTTTGGCCATTCCTTGATGACCAGACCAAGGGAGCCAGGATTGGAAACAGGGACACCAGTAAGAAGCTTACTGAAGTTGTACAGGTGAAAAATATTTATGGCTGGAAAGAGGATGTGAGCAAAGGAGGTGAGAATAGTCAGATTCCAGATGTATTTTTAAGACTGAGCCAATATGCCTTGCTGATAGACTGGATTTGGTTGAAGAAAGAAGGAATGGAGCTAAGGTTGACCTCAAGGATTTGAGACATTAAGAGGGATTGCTGGGAGAGGAATCTATTATTTAATGGGAAACAGGAGGAGAGTATCAAGAGCGCTATTTGGCCATGCAAAGTTAGAAGAAATTGTTAGAAATGAATGAGGTAATTACTATAATTAAGAACTTCTAAAAACCTGGGATATTTCTCACCAACTTACTGTTGAATTTGTACCATGACCAAAGAATATTGAGAATAAGGCTTTAACTTCTTTAGATTGCTTCTACTCTACTGCTTTACTAAGGAATCCTAGTTTGCATGGAATTATAGAAGCATCCATCCATTCCGCCAGTGTTTATTGAGCCTGGTGCTAAGTTGGTACCCCTGGAACAATAGTGAACAAAGAGTTTACTCTGTAGTGCAGGAGACAGACAGGAGTCAAATATCACACAACCGTACAACTAAATTCTGTGATACAAAGGGAGAACATGGCAGCTTCTGATCTCATCTGGAAGGCTGGGAGAGGTGTCCCTGAGTAAGAGATGTTTGAGCTGAGATCAAAGTATGAGTCACAGTGTTAAAAGCTAAAGGGAGAGAAGCAGAATAGCTTTGCAGGGAGAGGGATAAATTACTGCACAGGTCCTTTGGGGGAACTGACAAAGACCAATATGACCGGACCCAAAAGAGAAAGGGAAAAATATGTGGTGGGAGGTGAGGCAGGAGAAACAGGCAGAGACTAGAGCACCTGTGGCCATAATAAGGAGTTTAGGCTTTACCCTAAGGGGAGTGGGAAACAGGATATGACAAGACAAAATCTTGCTTTTAAAAGATTATTCTGGTTTATATGCTTAATTTCTAAGTATATCTTTTTTTTTTTTTTTTTTTTTTTGCGGTACACGGGTCTCTCAGTGTT